>NW_006400301.1:223448-235564 GCF_000299155.1 Elephantulus edwardii
TGTTGGGATCAATGTCTCTGAAGTTTAGTCGTAATGTTTCCCGAGTAAAGGTGATGCATCCTGTAGAACCGGTGTGTGGATAGGTTTTCTAACGAATGTCGTGCGGTTTTTTGCGTCTTTGATTACATGTTAATAACCATGAAAGAATATGGGAAGACATATCACCTGGAGTTGTGAATGAAGGAATCTGAGATTTATTGAAATCATTTTAGAGTTTGCCTATAGCTAAGATTGTATGTTTATCATTATTATTTGACTCAAATGTTAACCTTAAAAACTGAGGAGTTAATATTGGGATTAAACATAGTTTGTCATGAATACATTGATGAATTTAGATCTACACTTGTAGTGAAGGTAGTATTATGTTTATTAACTTCACATTAACTCTGCCTCTGGTAAACTTTATTATCTGAAGATTCTAGAGATGTATTATGGTTACAAAGAGACTAATCCAGGTTCTGCCTGCTATTTACCATATGGAAATTTAATGTCAAGCATGAGAATCCCTTTGTGACTGATTAAAGTGTATCTTGTAGTATGAATTGTTGTTAATCTAGGCCAGATTAGAGTCCCTGATCTAAATCTACTTTCACTTTCAAAGTTGTGAAACATTAACTCTATCCTGTGAGAAACACCCAGTGTAAAGTTCATTAATGGCAAGAACTTCCCTGACTGAATCGTTCCAACTCTAATCTGTGATCACATTTGGATCTTCCAAAAGGTAGACAACTGGAAGAAATAAGACTTGGAAGCAAGTTACTTGTGTCCACGTTTGCTGTCAAATTAGTCTTTAATTACTTGGAAAACTAATTGATTCTGCATGATAAAAGTGAGTAGCAGTGTAAATTCTGTTTTGGATAATAGCCTGGCAAATCCTAAGGGAAAATTCTACTTTGCTTTAGTCAGTAACTATTTAAAGGATTGACTTAAAATAGTCTATTTCCACACAGAGAAAGCATAAGATTAGATACAATAAGGCAGAAATTAATTTGGTGAATTGATCCTTTTAGGATTGGCATTTGAATAAATTTTCCTTGAAATTGGTTAGATTTCTCTCATTCTTTCTAAGTCAAGTAAATTTGGGCTAATACTAGCCATTTAAGACCTTTACTGACCTCTGGAAAGGTTTAAATTCCCTAAATAATTAGTTTGCTTTATAATTCTTACTCTCTCTATTCCATACTTTTGGGGATCTTTTTTTTTTTTAAATGTTGAATGTTTTATTAAATTTTTTATTTTGCTGCAAGGCTGTTGCTTCATTGTAAAAAAATAGCACCAGCAAAGGCAGTATATGGCAAAATTAAGACAGTATTGTTCTTTAGCTGACAGTGGACAGCTAACAAAAACTTATTTCTAGTGGAAAGTTTGCTAAGTATTCTGACCCACATCTAGGTACAGATGTCAGCAGTAGGTACTAATGATATCAGACTTAATATATCATTGTTATCCTTGAACCCATAAGATGTAGAACTATTCTTACCACACGAAAATTAATAAATTCTGGATATTATAACTATCAAATCACAGGGTAATGTGAAGAAAAGTGTATATTGGGTTTATTTTTACTCATTATAAAGTTACTTTCTTCCAGCAACATGTTATTTCTGTTTTCCACTATGTTTTGCTAAAAGCTGCTTTAATTCAGCCCCTACTAATTTAGGACAGCAATGCTGGAATAAGTTGTTTTAGACGACTACTTTTAGTGGTTTTGTTTTCACTCTTCAATGGATTTTATATATTTTTTATAGGCTTCTTCACTCATTAGTTCATCAAGTTCTGAAGGATTACTCAGTGTCATCTTGACCAGCCAACCATCTTCATAACAAGACTTATTAACAAGTCCTGGGTTTTCGGAAAGAGCTTCATTAACCTCTGTCACTTCTCCTGATAAAGGAGAATAGAGTTCACAAGCAGCTTTCACACTTTCCAGAGCACCAAACTCATCTTGTTTGTTCAACTTTGTCCCAACTTCAGGAAGACTACAGTAAACAACATCTCCCAAAGCTTCCTGTGCAAAATTGCTGATTCCCACTGTTCCAACACCATTATTTTCTGTCCTCACCCATTCATGTTTGTCTGTGAATTTACGCACTGCGAGCAGAGCGCTGCCACTGCGCAGCGTGCGCACTACGCCCTGCCCGGGTCCCCAGCACCGCAGGGCAGGGCGCGCGGGACGCCGAGAGTGCACGCAGGCAGCGCACTCCGCGCGGCTCGCAGCGCCTTGTTCTCAGGGTGCTGGGGTCGCGGCGCAGGACTCCGGGTCCGCGGCGGGCCCGGGGATCTTTTTTGAATATACACAGTTTATAGCTGTTTCTAGCATTCATGTTGTTACATACACATTTCTTTACTTTCTGATGTCTTGAAATGACTTGTTGGTTTTCTAAATACACTACTATCTCTTTGCCATAGTTATTTCAATTTTGTTATCACTTTAGTTACTCCAACATAGTCAGAATTGACTCTGATTTATAGTTTCCTATGTACCATAGTGTTTTCTATGACTGATTTTTCAAGAGAAGATAGCTGTGTTTTTCTTTTGAATTGCCTCTGAGTGAACTCCAACTCCCAATATTTAAGTCTATAGACAAATGTTTTAAGGGTTTATGTGGTTCTGATAATGACACAGCTTTGCTAGTTGAAACTGGGGAGGATCTGAAGTGCTTGCTGCAGAAGGTCAAGGACTGCAGCCTTCAATATGGATTGAAGTTCAACATCAAGAAAACAAAGATTCTCACCACTGGGGCAAGTGACAGCATGATGGTAAATAGCAAAGAGAGCGTGATTGTAATAGCTTTAATTTACTTGTTTCCACAATCAACACTTTTGGCATCGGCTGCCAGGAAATTAAAATACTAATTATATTGGGAACGTCTGCTGTCAGAGACCTCTGTAAAATATTGAAGAGCAACGATATCAATCTGCAGACTAAGGTGTACTTGATACAGACCATGGTCTTTGCAATTACTTGCTATGCATTAGAAAGCTGAACAATGACTAGGGATGATGGAAGGATAATTGATAGCTTTGAGCTGTGGTTCTAGAGAAGAGTGTTGAAGATACCGTGGACTGCTAAGAGAACAAACAGATTTGTCCTAGAAGGGGTGAAACTAAGCTGCTCCTTAGAAGCAAGGATTCTGAACCTTCATCTGGCATACATGCACATGTTACAAGGAGGGACCAGACCTTGGAGAGGGACGTCAAGCTTGGGAGTTTGGAGGGACAGTGCAGGAGTGGAACACTCTCAATGAGATGGATTGATTCTGTCACTGGATTAATGGGCATAGATGTGTCAGAGATAATAAGATTAGCACAGGACAGAGCAGGGTTTAGGGTTGTTGTACATAGGGTCATTATGAGCCACAGAAAACTTGATGGCACATAACAACAACAACAACAACAACAACAACAACATGAAGGTAAGATTGAAAATATTCTACTGGAAATGGCTGTGAATTGAATAAAGATTTCATAAAGCCCACTGAAAAGAGAAACTAGGTTAAAAGGAAGAGGATGATTCAGAGGACATGAACTTATTTGAATGAAAATGGTATTATGGGAGTGGAAAGTAACAGAGTTTATTTACATCTTTTTTTTTTTTGCAATAACAGATTAAAAGATCAGAGTGGGAGTTGAAAACCTAAATGGACATAGAAGAAGTGAACTATACCCAGAGTTTGAATCATCATTTTGATGTGGAATACTCTTAATGACTTTGTTTCTCCTTCACAGATCATCAATTTGGATTTGTGCTGGGTGTGAGTCTATCAAAATGATAATGGTAAGAGTGTTTTCATATTTTATTTTTATTTCAAATCTTTGTGAATATATTAAATTTGTATTTGTTGCTAATTTCTTCAGAGGAACTCTGATCTTCTACTTTGTTAAAAGAATCCCAGAATATCTAAATATATTGTTTCTTTAGACTCAAATGTTATAGAGTACAACAGAGTATCACTTATTTATATAACAAGTAGAGTACTAAGAGAGCCCCTTTAACTTAGCAGATAATTAACAGATGTGCTACTTGATTTATTCACCTTGGAGAACGCAGAGATAACAATACTTGTCAAATAATGAAAACAGGAACAAGTGTTTAAGTGATTTTTAAGTGCACTTACCTATGGAATTTCTTTTTTCAGATACTTGCCAGGATGGTAGATACATTGATGATTGACAGCAGCTGTTTGGAAATACATATAGTAAAAATTATTTACTGTACCTTATTCTTAAAGAAAAAATTAGGTAAGATTGGGAGACAGTACTATGATTTTTTGGGAGTTCTCAAAGGTAAATGCTATAGAAGTATATATGGCTAACACCTAACGATCTAAAGTTTTAAATAAAATTATAATGATTATCTTGTAACAAGGTGTACCTATATAAAATATTTGATGCAAATAATATAAAAGTGGTTAGGTGATATGAAAATTTTAATTTTGTTTCATATGCATTCTTGCACGGAAAATTTAAGAAGTAGTCTTCATCACAAAAACATTTTTAATGAACATTACTTATGTTAGAGGGACCTCTGTTGGCTTGATGATAAGGAACTGCTCTGCCAACTCAGTTGAAAAATAGTTCATACTGACCAGATGTTCCACAGGAGAAAGAAAGTCTACTCCCATTGTGATTTACTTTACTTTTACACAGAAAATCCACTGAAGGGACAGCTGTGAGTCATTTCCAACTCTATGGCAATAACTTGAGTTGAACTGATTTACACTAGATCACCTTTTATTTTTCTTTCCCCTTATGCTTTGTCTTTTCTAGTTTTTTATAAAACTTTCCTCTCTTTCTTACTCTCTTTAGTTTTATATGAATTTCCTTATAGATTTTAATCCTTATTTCAATATTAAGAGACTCAGTCTTCTGACATCCTACCAGAAAATTCTTTACCAAATTCTGTACTTTAGTCTTAGCTCCAGGCTATGGCTTATTCAGGTTCTGTACCTAGCCGCCTTCTTGTGCTCTGTCAGATGGTAGGAATACTGTGAGGAAATGAAGGAAGGGTATTTCTATGGAAATATCACATCCTTAAAGCTGGGGAAGATGGGGTTGGTTCCCCTTAAGGTCTAAAGAGGAGCATCATTTTCATATGTTCCTGGGTGGTTACTCAGAAGATGGCCATAAGGCATTCTTCTAAAAATTTCTAAAAGAGATTTCTGAAACAGGGAACAAGAGTCAGAAAAATGAGGACAACTAGAAAGGGAGTTATAACCAGATGGAGAATAACCTGAAGGAAACTGCCACTCAGTTTCTGATTCTCTATTTAGAATGTTAGCTTCATTTTTAAATTTTTTAAATTTCTTCTCTAATTACTTCTAATTACTGATAACTTTTCCATAATTAATAGATCAAGTCTTCTTATGTTTTATAATACAACTGCCACCAGGAAATCTATTTGGTCTAGGTCTGCAATAAACTGAGTTGCATTATCAGCTAGTGACTCTTGGAGAGCTTTTGAGAAGATTTGGGATTTTTCTAGGAGGATATGTAAGTTTTCAGTGTTAGTAGTAGCTCCTTTTATCATTAATTTAAAGGGATGAGTCTTTTTACGGTTGTTTATATTTGAGGTGCTGGATCAGAGGGATAGGTATTAGCTCAGAGTTGGTGGTAAATGATAGGGAGAAGAAGGTAGGCTAGAGTGCAGGTCCATGTCCAATTGGTCAGCAAGCAGGAATAGGTGCTGTGTCCACAGCTGAAGAACAGGCTACTTCTTGCTTCCAGGAATCTTTAGAAGTTGACTCTGGAAAGAAGCTGAACTAACACTACATTGACATTCTTTTCATATGATCTGAAAGAGGTAGCTAAGTAATTCTTTTAGTTGGGTTATGTAGAAAGAGACAGACAGCTGGGGCAGTTTATAATGGAACACAGTGCTAGATCTGAAAGAGGTAGCTAAGTAATTCTTTTAGTTGAGTTATGTAGAAAGAGACAGAGAGTTGGGGCAGTTTATAATAGAACACTGCTATTTTTGATGTTGCAAGGAGTTTTTATTAACTGATGGAAGAAAGAAGTCTAGGCTTCTCTCTGAGCAGAAGGAAGAGTGGCTTAAGTTGGTGTTGTTAGGCTGGATAAGAGCTTGGCATACGGATATATTGAGGTGATGAAAGTTCCCCATTGGTTCTGTCCTCCAGTAGTTCTAGAGTATGAACTGGTTGGAGGAGGGAACTTGGATAACAACTTTTGCAGGAAGAATACCACCATAGGGGATTCCTTGGGGAAAAGACTGCCTAGATAAGCCTAGGTTTGGTGATGTTGTTCCATGAGAAATGGTTGCACTGTGTAAATATTTAAAATAATTTAACAATATAAGCTAAAAATCAAACTTCCCCTCTACTGAATTAAATAGTCGTCTCCCTGAGATTATATTTGTTAAGATTTTATTATTTAAATTTCCATAATTTTTATGCCTATAAAATATACAGGTCATGGATAAATATATAACTGCATATACACTTGCATTCTTACAAATTTAAGATAATTCTGAAAAGAGAATGAAATTGCTAAAAAACTCTTGTTGCTCAGAACCACATTCAACATTATTGACACCAGTAGTCAGGAAATCAAAAGATGGGTTTCAGGGAGTAAGAAGTAAAGAGGAAGTGTAAAGGTTAGGATACATAAGAGTGACACCACAGAGATTTTTAAATGCCCATAAATTAGAAAACAAAAAGATAAGGAAGTAAAGAATTATTTTAGACTTTAAGATAATTTTAAAACAAAATCTAGTGGTTAAACTTTGGAGTTATGAAGGGCCTAGTGATTCTGGAGGTAAAAAAAGAAGAGATAAGGTATCAATAGCAATGTGTTCTCAAACTTGTTACTGCTGTTTGTTGTTATGTACCGTCGAGTCACTTGCAACTCATAGCAAACCTATGTACAACAACCCTGAAACCTTTTCTATCCTGTGACAACTTTACTGACTCTGACACAACCACCCTCACTACTCCAGTCACTGTATCAATCTATCTCATCGATGGTCTCCCTCTCTTTCTCAGTCCCTCCACCTTTCCAAGCATGATGTCTATGTCCAAATACTGGTTCCTCCTTGCAACATGTCCAAAGGTATGTCAAATGAAGCCTCAGAATCCTTGTCTTCAAGGAGCAGTCTGACTTCACCCTCTCTAGGATGAACCAATTTGTTTTCCATGATATATTTGACACTCTTTTCCAGCACCAAAGCTCAAAGACATCAATTCTTCTTCTATCATTCCTAGTCATTTTTCAGTTTTCTGATGCGTAGCAAGCAATTGCAAAGACTACGGCCTGGATCAGGCACATCTTAGTCTCCAGACTGATATCATTGCTCTTCAGTACTCTGGAGAGGTCCAAGACAGAAGACTTTCTAAATGCAATTTGTCTTTTGATTTCCTATGAAGAGTGTTGATTGTGGAATCAAGCAAACTAAAGCTGTTAACAATTTCAGTTCTTTACCATCTATCATAACACTGCCAATCAGCCCAGTGGTGAGAATCTTTATTTTCTTGATGTTGAGCTTCAATCCATATAGAAGGCTGCCATCCTTGATTTTCTGCAGCAAGTTCTTCAGGTCCTACTCAGTTTCGGTAAGCAAGGTTGTGTCATCTGCATAACACAGGCTTTTGAAGAGTCTTCATGCAATCCTCATTCTGCATTCCTCCTCATACAGCCCAGCCTCCATAATGATCTATTCTGTGTATAGATTGAAAAGGTATGAAGACAGAATACATCCTTGGCATATACCCTTCCCTATTTTGAACCATGTAGTGTATTCTTTCTCTGTTCTGTTGACTGCCTCCTTGTCCAAATATAAGTTTCCCGTAAGCACAATCAAATGTTCTGAGATTCCCGTTCATCTCAGAGTCATCCACAGTTCGTTGTATTGCACACAGTCAAATGCCTTTACATAGTCAGTGAAACACAGATAGTCATTCCTCTGGTACCACCAATTTTCAGCCAAGATCCATTTAACATTAGTTATAATATCCTTAGTACTGTGGCCTCTTCTAAACCTAGTCTGCACAACTGGCAGTTCTCTGTTGATGTACTGCTCCAGCAATTTTTGGATAATTGTTAGCAGAATCTTGCTTGCTTGTGATAAATACTCATTTTTAAATTGTTGACTAAAGGAAAATTATGTATAGAGAGATAGATTTTAAAAAAACGGAGAGAAAAAGGGACACACATAGAAAAAGCATATATATATATACATCATTCTCTACATGCTTATCACATTTCTTTACAAATATGCACCTTAAATTTTGTTCAGATCATGAAGAGTACCCTAAATTCTATAATGTCAAAATTTTAAAGATGATAGAATTTTTATTATTATTATTATTTTGGTGTGTGTACCATCAAATCAAATCTGATTGGTACAGGAGGAGATTTCCCCTTCTTCTCCAGCAAAGCATCTGATGGATTCAAATCACATACTTTAGGGATTGCAGTACAGTTTTTTGCCACTAGGCCACAAGAATACCCTATGTGATAGAATTTTTAAAATTAAAAAATGGTCAAGAATCTAAGAAGAGAACATATCCAGCAGAATACAATAGCTTCAAACATAAGCCTCCAAACTGGAGACTTAGTCAGGGGCCAACCAATTCTTAAACACAAAAGCCCACTCACTGCATACTAATTGACTTTAACAAGAGGCTTCTAGCCACCAGCTAATTGTTAACTAAGTCCAGATGAGCAATAAACTTACAATAGATTATTAAAAACAAATCAAGAATGACCAGACAGTTTATGCAGACTTTCATGTGTACCAGTAAATCTAACCTACAGAATTCAACTGATTCAAGCATGAGCCTCCAAACGGGAGACTTAGTCAGCAACCAACCAACTTTTAAATACAAAGGTCAGGTCACCCTGAACTGATTAACTGTCATGATCCTTGAGCTTCAATTAATTACTTGTAGACATATTACAAAAGCCAATTACAAATTATTGATTGATTGATTCATAGCAATAATTGCAATTTATCTACATTGCAATTCATAAATTCATCACAACATATTGATTCATCAGATCATAGTCATCAACTCATAGTAAACATTAAACAGTTAATTGCAGTTTATCTACATTACAATTCATAAATGCATATTGAATATCATTTTTAGGATAGTGAGAAACACTCACCCCTTAAGATCCCAATTTGTCTCTTACTTTCATTCTCTCATGGCCCATGGTGCAAATGGGATCTTTGGCTGGTATAGCAGCTCACAATCACTGGTGACCAGGATCTTCAGCTCTGGAAAGAGCCTCTGAGTTTTCAGTTCTGAAAAGAGCCTTTGGATCTTCAGCTCTGAAAAGAGCCTTTGGGTTTTTGGCTCTGAAAAGAGCCTTTGGGCCTTCAGTGCTCAGCTCATTGTGAAGTGCAGAGAGAGATCTGCTGTGCACAGCTGGAGTTTGTCTAGTTTGGTTTTCCTGCCTTAGATTATGGTGAGGCAAGTGGGGAATGCTAAGATAAGTTAAGTAATAACATGGGTTTGACGAATCATGTTTAATATTAGTTATGTTTCCTTGGTAACATAGGCAACAACTTGTCATATTTCCTTAATAAGAGTATGCATTTGTTGTATCAGTGGGGCCCTAGAGCCACTAGAGGCCTGTTTGGACATATTAACTGTTCTGTACACTTTCACAGATATTCTTAAAATTATTTCTAACATATAACATAGCAGAATCCTAACATACTTTTTATTCTTATTCCCAACATAAAACATAGCAGATTTCTAACATATTTTCTTATACGTAAATTAAATTTACATGCTTTGTTCCCTTAGTAACATGGGCAGTAACAAGTTATATTCCCTTATCAGGAATTTACACATGGTGAGGCCAGTGGTTTTATAGGCAAGTTATTATAAGTTACATTTCCTAAACAAGGGTTCACACCTATTGTAGTTAGTGGGGTCCTAGGCCTCTAAGAACTGTTTAGGCATGTTAAACTGTTAGTATATTTTTCCACAAATATTCTTATTTCTAAACTTAAGCATCAAATGCATCATAGCAAACTCATAATATTTTTTCACAGCAAACATATTTTATAATATGTGTTACCACAAAATGAATATATTTTCTTACACTTAAACTTCTTATAACAATTAATTTAAACAAGAAGCTTCCAGATTGAAGATGACTGTTAACTAAATCAAGGTGCCCGTCAGCTTATACTTGGTTGCTAACAAAATAAAAACAACAAAACCAGTTTACAACCAACGTTCAGAACAAGGAAACACTGCATTGTTCAAACTGGAAAGGGTGTATGTCAAGGATGTGTACTATCCCAATACCTTTTCAATCTATATGCAGAACAGATTTTCCAGGAAGCTGGGCTCTATGAATAGAAATGTGGCAGTAGGATTGGAGGAAGACTCACCAACAACTTGAGTTATGCAGATGACATTACCCTGCTTGCTGAAACTGAGGAGGACCTGAAGCACTTGCTGAAGAAGGTCAAGGACTGCAGCCTTCAACATGAAAGGAAGCTCAATATCAAGAAAACAAAGATTATCACCACTGGCCAATTGGCAGTATTTTGATAGACAGTGAAGAGATTGAGATTATTAACAGCTTTAGTTTGCTTGGCTTCACAGCTTGGCACCAGCAGCCAGGAAATTAAAAGACATATTGCAATGGGATTGTCTGCTGTTAGAGAACTCTCCAAAGTACTGAAGAACAACAATGTCAGTCTGGAGACTAAGATGCATCTAATAAAGGTCATGGTCTTTGTAATCATGGACTATGCATCAGAGAGCTGAACAATGCCTAGAGATAATAGGAGAATTGATGCATTTGAGCTGTGGTGTTGGAAAAGAGTACTGAATATAACTTGAACTGCTAGAAGAACAAACAGATTCATCTTGGAGAGTGTGAAACCAGTTTGCTCCTTGGAGGTGAGGGTTCAGAAACCTGACAATCTTTGGACATGTTGCAAGGATGGATCTCTCCTTGGAGAGTGACATCATGCTCGGGAGGGAGGAGGGTCAGCATAAGAAAAGGAAGACTCGATGAGATGGATTAATTCAGTGACTAGGGTAATGGGTAATGTGTTGAAAACAGTGAGATTGGCACAGGATAGAACAGGATTTATGGTTGTTATACATAGTGTCGCTATGAGTTGCAGGTTACTCAACGACAAGTAACAACCACCCTCCAGAATCAGCTTCAGCTTACATATGATTGGTAACACAATAAAAAATGCCCAAATAGTTTACACCCAGCTTTCAAGTAAAATCGAGGACAAAGAAAATCAAATAAGTCCACAGGAACCAAGATGTGCTCTTGAATCAATCTATCTGAATTTGAAGATCATCTTAAGCATAAGTTTGAGGCATTGGACACCAATGATCAGAGACCAGATGTGTTGTGGGATGATATCAAGGATATTATCCATGAAGAAAACAAATGGCCATTACAAAAAACAGGAGGAAAAAAAAATAGAAATGTATGAAGAGAATCTAAATATTTCAATGTAGTGTCAAGCAGCCAAAACAAAAACAAACAAACAAAAAAAAACCAAAAAAGTAAAAAAAAAAAAACAAAACAAAAAAACCACCAAACAAATAAAACACACAACACAGTTTTGGAAGTGAAAGAGCTAAACAAAAGATTTCAAAGGGCTACTCAGGAGTACAAAGAAAAGTATTATAATGGAATGTGCAGAAAGCTCAAATTAGAAAATAAAAAGCAAAGAATTCACTCTGGATTCCTCAAGCTGAAAGAATTAAAAAACAAATTTATTCCTCGTACCACAGTATTAAAAGATACTATGGGCAATACGTTGAATGACCCAGAAAGCATCAAAAGAAGATGGGGAAAATACTCAGAACCACTGTTTCAGATTAAGAAATAATATAGATGACATCACAATAGCACCAGATGAAATTAAATTGATAATATAAGAATACTATGAAAAGCTATACTCTGATAAATTTGAAAATCTAGAGGAAATGGACAAATTCCTTGAAACGCATTCCCAACCCAGGTTGACAAGGACATGTATAGAACACCTAAGCAGACCCGTATCAAGAGAAGAAATTGAAAAGGTCACAAAAATGCTTCCTTATAAGACAAGGAACTGAAGAACAAATTCAAACCTCGAGTTGCTATAATCAAGGATGCTT
>NW_006400301.1:237065-239738 GCF_000299155.1 Elephantulus edwardii
GCAGGAGAGGAAGGCCCTCTATGAGGTAGATTGATTCAGTGACTGGGATAATTCAGATGGGAGTGTCAGAGACAGTACGATTGGCACAGGACAGAGCAGAGTTTAGGGCTGTCGTACATAAGGTCGCTAGGAGTCACAGGCACCTCGATGGCACATAACAATAACAACAACAACAACAACATAAGAAAAGTCCTGGACCAGATGGCATCACAGCTGAATTCTATTAAACATTCAGAGAGAATTTAACACCAATCCTACTTGAATTATTTGAAAAAATTTTAAAAGAAGGAACACTTCTAGAGTCATTCTATGAAGCAAACATAACCCTAATACCAAAACCAGACAATGATATTACCAAGAAAGAAAACCACAGACCAATATCTCTCATGTACATATATGCAAAAATACTTAACAAAATCTTAGCAAACAGAATCCAAAAGGATGAAAAAATATAATACCGTAACCACGGGAGATTCATAAGAAGTATGCAAGGATGATTCAACATAAGAAACGCAATGTACGTAATTCACTAGATTAACAAAGTAAATAACAAGAACCATATAATCTTAGCAATTGATGCAGAAAAGGCATTTGACAAATGCAACATCCATTCCCTAAAAGACAATTAGCAGAATTGGAATAGAAGGGGATTTCCTCAATATAGTGAAAAGTATATATGCAGAACCAAAAGCCAACATCACTCTCAATGGAGAAAGACTAAAAGCATTTTCCTCATTAACAGGGACCATTCAAGGATGGCTGCTGTCACCACTTCTATTTAATGTTGTATTGGAAGTACTTGCTAGGGTAATACGACTAGAGAAGGAAATAAAAGGCATCTAGATTCGAAAAGAGATGGTTAAAATGTCATTATATGCAGATGATATGATAGTGTTCAAAGAAAACACGAAAGACTCAACAAAAAAATCTGTTAGCATTAGTAAGCCAATTTAGTAGAGAGGCAGGATATAAGACCAATACCCAAAAATCTGTAGGATTCTTCTAGGGTAAAAAAGAGAACTCAGAGAAGGAAATAAGAAAGCAATACCATTTACAATAGCCAAACTCAAGTTTGAGATACTTGGGAGTGAACATAACTAGAAATACAAAAGCCCTATACAAAGAAAACTGCAGAATATTTCTGAAAGACACAATAAGACATGGAAAACTATGCCCTTTTCATAGATAGAAAGACTCAATATGGTGAAAATGACAATCCCACCAAAAGCAATATACCTGTTCAATGCAATCCCAATTCAAATACCGAATTCCTTTTTCAAGCAAATTGAAAGGGAAATTATCAAATTAGGATAGGCAAGAGATTCTGAATAAGAAAAACCACTTCTGAGAAACAAAAATGAGGCTGGAGGCATAGCACTCCTTGACCTCAAAACTTACTACACAGCAGTAGTAACACAAACAACATGGTACTGGTATAATAACAGGCACAGAGACCAATGGAACAGAATTGAGAACCCAGAAATAGACCCAAGTATCTATGGTCAACTGATACTTGACAAGGAACCAAGGCTATCAGATGGGGAAATTACAACCTCTTCAAAAAATGATGTTGGTAAAACTGGGCTTTCACCTGCAGAAAGATGAAATAGAATTCACATCTTACACCATTCCAAAAAATTAATTCAAGATGGATCAGAAAACTGGGAGTAAAGTCCCAAACCATCGAATTTATAAGAGAGAAACTGGTATGAAGCTTAGAAGTCCTAGTCTAAAGTATAAAGAGATCACCAAATACAGCCAGAAATACACAATCTGAAGAGGATAAAATTGATGAATGGAACCTTCTAAATATTAAAATCATGTGTACATCCAAAACTTTTCCCAACAGAGTGAAAAGAAAACCTACAGAATGGCAACAAACATTTGGTAATACCATTTCAGACAAGAATCTGATAAAAAAAATGTTTACAGAATACTTCTGGGCCCCCACAAGAAAAAGACTGATAACCCAATTACAAAATCGGCAAAAAGACATGGAAAGAATTTTCACAGAGGAAGATATTTGAATGGCAAACAGACGTATGAAGAAATGTTCCAAATCATTGGCAATAAGAGAGATACAAATTCAAACCAAAATGAGGTACCATCTCACTCCATTAAACAGTGGCAAAATTTATCAATGGAAGCAAGTAATAAATGTTAGAGAAGATGTGGTGGGAAAGGGATTCTTATACATTGTTGGTGGGATTGTAAAATGCTACAGCCAGTCTGGAAGACAGTTTGGTGCCTGAACGTAGAAATTCCATATGATCCAGCTGTTCCAGTACTTGGAATATACCCTGAGAAAATGAAAACTGAGGCACAAATGGAGACTTGTACACCAATGTTCATAGATAGTCATCATTGCAAGAATATGGAAACAGCCCAGATTTCCAAACTCAGTTGAATAGATTTGAGAAATTATAGTACATTCATACAATGGAATACTATGACGCATGCAGGAGCAATGATTTTGTAAATTATTACCTACCTTGGGAGAGACTGGAGAGCATTCTGCTGAGTGAACCAACACAGTCCCACGGGACATATGTTGTTGTTGTTAAGTGCCATCGAGTCGCAGGCGACTCATAGCGACCCTATGAAGGAGAGTCCTCGACGCTTGGGTACCTTTCATCCTCTCTCCAGGTTCATAGGGTTTCCAGAGGCAAGCTA
>NW_006400301.1:240848-241383 GCF_000299155.1 Elephantulus edwardii
AGTGAATAAGGGTTCCAGTCTCTCCACAACCTCGCCAGCATTTGTTGCTTGCTGTTCTGTTAAATTTTGCTAGTCTTACTGGAGTGAGATGATAGGGGAGCTCTTTTTTTAATCGGGTGAGCTCCACCCCACTCTCTGTCCTCATTGGGTAGCAAACCATTGATGCATTTGATACATCAGTGTCACAGTGTTCAGCCTCACAGCAACCACAAGTTACCACGGTACGGCAACTTGCACACCAGGGCTATAGGACCTGAACAAAAACAATGAAAGACAGGCCCTCGCCCTCGGGCTCTTTTGGGCTTGAAGCCCTTGCCTGGCTGCTGGACAAAAACTGCCACAACACCGCCCAAACAGCACCATGTTCTCTCTAGTAACCAGGCCATAGGAACCCTGGGCAGAGGAAACCTGGGAGAACATGACCGCTGTCCCACCCTTCGTCTTCTTCCGGGCTTGAAGCCCTTGCTGCCGCCTTAAACCCTAGGCCAAGCCTGGCTTGCCTGGCTCCTGGAGGCAGAGTACAGGACATATATTG
>NW_006400301.1:241666-243987 GCF_000299155.1 Elephantulus edwardii
TCACTGTATCAGAAAGGATTGACATTGAAAAATTTCAGGATGTTCCATTTGAACAGGAGCTTATGGTAGTGAAGGACGAAGTTGAAGATGTGTTGAAGGCATTGGCAAAAAATAAGCCTCCAAAAATCGATCGGACACCAATCAACTTGTTTCAGTTAACAGATGCAGCCTTGGATGTGCCCACCAGTCTTTGCCAGGAAATGTGGAGGACAGCTGTATGGCCAATAGATTGGAAGAGGTCTATGTTTGTTTCCATTCCCAAGAAAGATGATCCAGCTGAATGTGGAAATTCTCAAAACAAAGTTATTAATATCACATGCAAGGGAAATTCTTTTGAGATCATTCAACAATGACTAGAACAGTGCAAAGATAGGTAAAAGCCAGAAGTTCAAGCAGGATTTAGGAGAGGACATAGTACCATGGTTATCATTGCTGATGTCAGATGCATCCTGACTGAAAGTAAGGAATACCAGAAGAAAGTTGATTTGTCTTTTATTGTCTATATAAAGCCTTTTGACTATGTGGGTCACAACAAGTTGTGACTGACAATGAAAACAAAGGGAGTCCCAAAACACTTAATTATGTTCATGCAGAATCTATTCCTGAAGCAGGAGGCTATTGTGTGAACAGAGCAGGGGAAAACTACATGGTTTAAATTTGAGAAAGGAGTGGGTCAGTTGTATTCTCTCTCCATACCTATTCAATCTGTGTACTGAACAAATTATCTGAGAAGCTAGGCTATGAAGGAGTGTGACATCAGGATTAGAGAGAGACTTATCAATAACCTGTGTTTTGTAGGGTGACACAACCTTGCTTGCTCAAAGTGAGGAGGTCAAGGAATGTAGTCTTGTGTATGGGCTGAATCTCAATGTCAAAACTTTTAAATATAAAATCTGCCCACTAAATACTGATTGATTTAAACAAAAGGTTTCCAGCCTACCAGTTATTGTTAATGAAATCCAGGTAACCAATCAGCTTATTCTCGATTGTTCACAAAATGAAAAATGACTAACAGATTTCACCAGACTTTGAACTATATGAAGATAACTTACCCTCCAGAATCCATTAACTGCACACATGAATCTCAAAACTGGCCACTTAGTCACGGCTCAACCAGCTTTAAATACAAAAGTCATCCCACAACTTCTAGCCCACAGCTCACTGTAACTAAATCCAAGTGACTAAGCAGCATCTTGAAAATAAGAAAGTTGTATTCTGTGCTTGTGAATGTATACCTGCATGAGACAGTTATACACACAAAATAGCTAATGTCATATTTTCTCCCTTTGAGTGTCTATTTAGAACCCTGGCCTATTGGTAGCTGGAGATGTGCTATCCACTCCAAAAAAACATTTGATTTGAATGTTCCATGGGCTGTATGCAAGAAAGGCGTAGAATCTCCTCTAAAAAGCAAGTGGAGTGTTAGTTTTGAATAGTCTGTTCTGCTTCCAGGACATACAAAAAAAGTTTTTAATTTGACATGTAAAGGAAATAGAATATTCATTACTTAAATCATATATTTAATTTCACTTTTTATGTGAATTTAGAAGATATGTATAAGAAGTGGATTTTCAAAGGTTACTTCTTTCAGATAATATGGGATAATTGTATTCTGAATCATACTTTTCTAACAAGTGAAATCAATTTGGTTGGCACAGCAAAAATAGCTGTGTAGTTTAACGTGTGTAAACAAAAAGTTGTTGTTTTTATGTGCCATCGAGTAGCTTGCAACTCATAGCGACCCTACGTACAAGAGCTCTAAATGCTATTCTATCCTGTGCCAACCTAGCTATCTCAAACGCACTTATTCTCACCGCTCCAGTCACAGAATCAATCCATCTCACCAAAGGTCTTCCTCTTCTTCGCTGCCCCTCCACTCTGCCAAATATGATGTCCATCTCCAAGGACCAGTCCCTCCTTGCAACATGCCCAAAATATGTCAGACAAAGCTTCAGAATACTTGACTCTAGGGAACACTCTAACTTCACCCTCTCCAGGACAAACCTGTTTGTTCTCCTAGCAGTCCATGGTATATTCAACATTCTTCTCCAGCACCACAGCTCAAAGGCATCAATCCTCTTTCTATCAACCCTATTCACTCTCCAACTCTCTGATGCATAGCACATAATTGCGAAGACTATAGCCTGGATCAGGCACACCTTAGTCTCCAGCCTAACATCGTTGCTCCTCAGTACTGTTGAGAGGTCCCTCACAGTTGACTTTCCCAGTGCAATTCATCTCCTGATTTCCTGGCTGATGTTACCAAGAGTGTTGACTGTGGAACCAAGTAAACTAAAACTGTTAACTATCTCAATCTCTTC
>NW_006400301.1:244387-246778 GCF_000299155.1 Elephantulus edwardii
TGCTTTCTGCTAAGATCCATCTGACATTAGCTATAATATCCCTAGTACCACGACCTCTTCTAAATCCAGCCTGCACATCTGGCAGTTCTCTGTTGACATACTGTTCCAAATGATTTTGGATAATTTTCAGCAGAATCTTGCTTGCATGTGATATCAATGATATTGTTTGATAATTTCCACACTCTGTTGAGCCATCTTTCTTTGGAATGGGAAAAATATCGATCTTTTCCATTCAGTGGGCCAGCTGGCTGTTCTCCAAATTTCTTGGCACAACTTAGTGAGCACATCCAGGCCACTGTCTGTTTGTTGAAATATGTCAATTGGTATGCCATCAACTCCTGGAGACTTGTTTTTTGCCAATTACTTCAGAGCAATTTGAACTTCCTCTTTCATCACCATAGGCTCTTGCTCATACGTCATTTCATGAAATTCTTCTGTGTCACCCAATTTCTTCTGATACATGATTCTGTGTTCTCCTTCCATCTTCTCTTGATACTTTCTGGATCATTTAATATACTGCTCAAAGTATCCTTAAGTATTGCCCCCATGGTTTGAATTTGTTTTTCAGCTCCTTCAGCTTAAGAAACGCTGAGCTAGTTCATCCCTTTTGATTTTCTGACTCCAGCTCTCTGCACGTTTCATTATAGTATCTTGCTTTGTCGTCCTGGGCTGCCTTTTGACATTTTCTGTTTAGCTCTTTGATTTCTTGGTTTCTTCCTTTAGCTTTGGCTTCTCGGCGCTCTAATGCAATATTCAGAGTTTCATCGGACATTCATCTTGGTCTTTTCTTCTTTTTTCAGCCTTTGTAATAATCTTTTGCATTCTTCATGGACGATTTTCTTGAGATCCTCCTAGAGCTCATTTGGTCTACGCTCATTGGTGCTCAAGGCCTCAAACCTGTTCCTGAGATGGTTTTGAAATTCAAGTGGGATAGACTGAAGATCAAATTTTGGTTCCCATGGACTTGATTTAATTTTCCTCAACTTCAGCTTGAACTTGCATATGAGTAGTTGGTGGTCTGTGCCACATTCAGCACTCGGCCTGGTTTTCACTGCTGATATTGAGCTTCACCATCATTCAAATATATGCACCAACAACTAGAGCCAAAGAGGAGGAAATAGCATATTTCTACCAACTTTTGCAGTCAGAAGTTGATCAAACATGCAATCAAGATGCATTGATAATAATGAGAAGGTTCAGTAGCTGGAAAATACGGGCTCGGTGAGAGAAATGAGGCTGGAGATAGAATGATAGAGTTCTGCACATTCAATGATTTAGTCATTGCAAATACCTTTTATAAGAAACATTAAAAAAAGGAAACATAAACGCAGATTATACACATGGATCTCACCTGATGGTGTGCATAGGAATCAAAACAAAAGGAAAAAATGTAATTCAACATATGTTTTTTTTCAAATTCCTTTCTCTGTATGATGTCTTTGTCTTTTAATTACTATTGTGTTTAATTATCTTTCAGAGAAATTGAAGAGAAACAGTGGTAAGGATATGTCATGGTATTAATATATATTAAATACTCTAGCAAAACTTCTTTGTTGTGCAAGTGTATAGGTATCAATTTTTACATTTATGTAAAATGATATCCTCATTTTTAGGAATTTTGTCCACTGTGCCCTCTTCTTCATGAATAATTGTTTGAAATATATACCTAAATTAGCTTATTTATAATGTTATCGGCATTGAACCAGGTACAACTCTATCTGATAGGATGAACTATCGCAGAGAATTGATGTAGAAAAAATTCTGAGCAAAAATAATTTTTAATGAAAATAATTAACCAATGTGTGAATTTCTAAATGTTCAAATTCAACTTGAAGTGTACAATGTATTTTTTTCCTTCCGTGCAATTAAAAGTTATTGTGAGCAGAAATACTCTGTAATCAATAAGTGTTAAATTATGCTCACTTTTCCGTGCATGCACAAAGGGATAATTTTCTCTTCCAAGAAATTTAGATGAATAAAGAGTTAGGTTTCTTGCCCCTCTACTTACCTAAACTCACACGTTGAAGAATATTATAATCATCATTCTGTAATTTTCTCTGCCCAAACAAAGATGTGGTTGTTGTTGTTGTTATGTGCCTTTGAGTCGCTTGCGACTCAAAGCAACACTGTGTACAACAGCGCTAAACTCCGCTCTTTCCTGTGCCAATCGCACTGTCTCTGACACACCCATACCAATTATCCCCATCACTGAATCAATCCACCTCATAGAGGGCCTTCCTCTCCTGCACTGTCCCTCCACTCTCCCAAGCATGATGTCCCTCTCCAAGAACCGCTCTCTCCTCACAACAGGTCCAAAGTATGTTAGATGGAGCCTCAGAATCCTTGCCTCCAATGAGCCACCCGGTTTAACCCTTTCCAGGACAAATCTGT
>NW_006400301.1:277073-292163 GCF_000299155.1 Elephantulus edwardii
CGGTGGATGGTTGACTATTGCTCTTCCTGGGTCTCTTCCCGGTCCATCTGGCGGCGGAACTCCGTCTCAGCATAGGCTTTCTGCTGTGATAAGCGTGGATCTGTTTCCAACCTTATAAAGAACTAGTCCTGCTCATCTCCAGCATATCTGCAGTAACAGTTATGCACACAGAAATCATTGCAATTAATGGATCAAGAATTCTCACCTACTGTGTGGACGCATATGGATTGTTTCAGGGGAAGTTGTTTTGTTCCTCCCTTGCTGTCAATCCACAAGCAATAGATCGCTGTTGTCTGTGATAACCTACCTCTCTCATGTCAACAAGTTTCCAAATATCACAAGACTTTTCTGGGATAAGCTTCAGAGTGCAAATCCTAACCTATGTGAATACCACCAATGCTTACAAAGCGTGACAAAATGCCCTCTATTGGGAGGCTCATCATTTTCCAGAAACTTCACATTTCTGATATCACCAGCATAAAATGTTGACTCTGAGGCCATGAAGTTTTTATGTCAATTACTGTTTGATGTTTCCTGTAGCATAACAACATTACAACCCCTGAAGCATTGGGTATTGACTGACTTCATCCTCCGCTCTGCTTGGGTTGGCTTAAAACCCTACATCTTGATTAATATCATCCAAAGGCATGTTCCATTCAGTCCTGTCAAAATCAAGTCTCGTTCTCAAGAGTTTAAAATATTCAATTCACATTTCTGTTGGGTATTAAGGGACATAACATATGTTAATTCTCTGACCTCAATTTCTGCTGTTATTTATGTCACATATCTTTATTTGTAAGCTTGAATTCAGTCAATTTAACTTTTGTTTCCTCACACATAGCAACCTTCTTTCATAAGACCTGCAAGAGATGCTAGTGAGATAATGGATAAGAACGGGTTTTTTTTAGTTTGAAAATATAGCACCTAAGTGTCAAGTTTTGCCACAGTTAACTGTTTTGTTACTCTATAAATATCCTGTAACCTAGTCAAGGCAGATTCATTTTCAACAAATGAATTATGTACCACATTTTTAGGTTCCTATCATTCAACAGCTAGATTAAGTAAATTTGCCTTCTTGAAGCTCCAATTCTCATGTCATGAAGTTGAATCCAGAGTGAAAATAATTTTTTAAAATACCCTTTTTTTAATAACAACAATGATAAAAAAAACTTGTGCCAACTGACAGAATAGGTAGACATTCAGAAAGTTTGCTTTGAACGGGTATTCACAGAGATTTCGGGTAGTTGGAACTGGCCTAAGAATGTCAATAAAGGAAAAGTCATCAATTTAGCAAAGTAGAGCATCAAATAGTGAGCTAAGTAGAGGTTGGAAGAAAATGTTATATTTCATCTATTTTGGAAAGTCACCCTTGCATCCTAGTCCTTAAATGTTTTTGAGCATCCTTTTTCTGCATTTCTACATATAACCTATCTTATAACAGCACATTTATTTGTAATTGCTTATTTAATTAACTAGCACTCCTTTATGAGCTTGGAAAGAGTCAGGAATACCTTTTTGCTCCTTGTATATTCACCACCTAGAACAACCTAGGCACTACTGGATACAAACCATTGATTGATGAAAGCGAATTTGCTTATTTGATCGGTCTGATTCATATAATGTCCTGTGCTACTACTGAAGCATTGTTAAAAGTTTACGTTATTTAAATCTCTTGTCTTTAGAGATTACATGAGCACTGATACTAATTTAATATACTAAAACTTTTTGCTGGCTCTGTTGTTTAACAACTAAAGTACATTAAGGCAAGATTACTCTTTCCAATGAACTTGGGAAGATTCTAGCCGTAAGTGTAAAACCTCCTAAAAACAAAGCAAAAAACAAATCTGAAACTGTAAGTCTCTGTTACAGTAAACTATCCTTATATTATTAGACTCACTAACATCAACTACTCATTAAAGCAGATGCAAAAGACTTCCAAATGTGAAGGGCGTATGGATGGAGATTAAATGAAAGGATAATTTCTATAATGCTTTAAATAAGAATGCTGCTGTGAAGTGAAATACTAACTTACTGTCTCTTGTTTGCTACCTGACATTGGCTTAATGTAAATCCATTAATAATTCACTATATAATCAATTTATGTATGTAATAAATTCACTATTCAGCAATTTAAAAAACCAAAAGCCAAACAAACAAAACCCCCCACACATAGTAACATTATTCTTCTTAAGGATCTAAACCAGGTGGTTCTATCAGTGGAAATTAACTAGGTGACACCAATTAAAATAATCATTCTGAAAGTGTTTCAGTCAACTGATTAATAGAAAACTTTTGACATTTAATTTTTTTCTGTATCTGAAAGATGGGAACGGTTGTGTTTTGTATTTATAAATGTAGAACTGCATCAGAGACACAGTTTTATACATAAAATAGCTAATGTCATATTGTCTCTCTTTGATAGTCAACTCAGCACACTAGAATAATTACATTTACAAATGTGCTATGTTGTTGTTATGTGCCTTCAAATAGTCTGTAACTCATAGTGACCCAATGTAAAACAGCTTTAAACTCTGTTTTGTCCTGTGGCAATCTTATTGTCTATGACACACCTATACCCATTAACCAAATCATTGAATCAATCCATCTTAGCCAGAGTCTTCCTCTCCCTTTCCAAGGACAGGTCTCTCTGTGGAACATGTCCAAATTATGTCAAAAGAAGCTTCAGAATATTTGTCTCCAAGGAGCAGCCCGATCTCACCCTCTCTAGGATGAATCTGTTTGTTCTCTTACCAGTCCATACTATATTCAATACTCTTTTCAAGCACCATAGCCCAAAGATATCAATTCTTCTATTATCCCTAATCATGGCTATATTAAAAAAAAATAAAAACCTACTACAAAAAAAAACAACAACTTGGTTTGAATGTACCAGGTGCTCTATGGAACCAAGGTTGAGAATCTCCTCTAAAACCCAAGTGAAGAGTCAGTTTTGAGTCATCTGTTCTTCCTTCAAGAAACACAATGAACTGATTTAAATTGGGAAGGAAATAGGAACTTTCTCCATGACTTAAAATCATATATTTAACTTCACTTTCATTCACATAACTTTGGAAGGGATGAGTAGGAAATGAATATTCAAAGGTCAGTTCTTTAACACACTATGGAATAATTGTATGTTGAAGATGACTATCCTAACAAGTGATATCAATAGGACAAAAAAGCTAAAATAACACATGTACATGACTCGAATTAATGTGATATTGATGCAAAACTATTTGGAAAGTCCTAATCTTGGGTTCACTCTCATTATATAGACACATGGTCTTTATTGAAGTTTCACTGTATGACTGACATAGCAATGAGATGAACTATTTTCATTTCTCATGACAAATAAGACATGAGACGATATGGACATATCTGTCCAACACTGTAATGTTTCCAAGACTGTAGTACATATTTCATTTGTAAAATAGGGTGAACTTTCTCTTGGCACACATACAAAGACACCCAACCCCATGCATGTCCCAATGGAGACAAAACCTTCAGCTTTTGATGAAAATACTGTTCAGTTATATAACCAAAAGAAAATACAGTACTTACATGCTTGTCAAGCAGGTCATCCAGGTGAAAGAGAGGAACCAGTTCTAATAGCAAATGTGGTTTTATTAATTAAATGGACTTGGTGGGGTAATAAAGTTTAGCAGCATTTTAAGAGTGTTTTCAATCTACAATATATTCCACAGTTGTGACATTTTTTTGTGTGTACATCTGAAAAATGGGGGGAAAGAGGTATTTTTCAGTTTTGAAAGTGGATGTGCCTCTGAGAGGCAGTTCTTCAGGCAATATAGGCAACTGAACCGTATCTTGTCTCTTGGACTGTTCATTTATCACTCTTCCCTAGTGGAAGGTGGGGATTAGCTATTCAGTAATAGCACGCTCGGTTTCCATGTCCCAGGTGCTCTGTGGGAGAAACATGGAAAATACTCTCTTACCACCACATGTAGGATCAGTTATGGGTTGTCAGTTCATCATCCAGACACTCAACATCAAATCTGTTTTGACATGGAAAACAGAAAGAAATATTTTCCATGACACAACGTCAAGGACTTCATTAAATTCTTACCTGAAAGTTTGTGAGAAAGGAGTAGGAATTGGATTTTCAAAAGTCATTTTGATCTCATATTATTGAAATACTGGACTCTGAAGCAGATATTGCTAATAGGTCAAATTAATTTGGTGGGACAGCCAAGATAGGACATGCACAAACAGAAGGAAAACACTAATAGTTCTACCCTTCCATATGTCTTATGTCAAATAATGTTCACTCTCTGTGCGACAATTCCAGTTTCCTTTAAATGACTGTTGTGTTTCATTATCTTTCAGAGCAACTGAAGGGACAAAATGGTAAGGATAGTACCATTCTTTTCACAAGAATTTTAATATGTGCAAGGGTTTGTTTGTGCCGTGCCTGCAAAAATGGATCTATTTATAGAATTATATAAAATGATATCCACCAATTAGCACTTTTTCTAGTTTTCCATCTTTACCCTAATTAAGTCCTTAATTAGTGTGCAAATTATGTTTTTCTATGTCGAATTTTAGAAGAAAGCAGGATCTACTCTGTTGAGTAGGGTCAAATATCTCCACAGATCGGTGTAGAATAAACTTCAAGGAAAAATTTGTTTCAATGAATATGTGTAACAAAAATGTGTTTATTTATAGGGTAAAATTCACCTGGATGTCCAAATTAAGTTTTAATTTGGTTTTTCCCTATCTCTATACTATGTCAAGAGTAGAAAAATCTGTATTTCGACAGTGGTATATCTTTTCCAATATTTTACGCAAGCACTTCTGAAAAATTTGTCCTTCCTAGCATTTTACCCATATAAAAGCAATGGTGACTTAGCCCTCTAACAGACTTAAATTGAATATTGAAGTATATTTCAATCATCATTCCATCATATGTCTGTCCAAATAAAGCCAGGCATCTCCAATCCATAAACTACTGTTTCCAGCAAAAGGAGGATGAGAGTGGAACCAGAAAAATACAAACACAAAAGACAACCGCAAACCCTATCAAACTCATAATTTCTCACATCAATTATAGAGACATACCCAAAGAGGTGAAAGAATCTCTTCCTCCTTGAATGTCCAATTGGCAGATTGGTCTCCTAAATCGGAGCTTACTTATCACTGGAAGGTCACGTAGTAAGAATTTCACACGCTCCTTGAGAGAAAAGTGGAGCATGACCTCTCCACCGGTTTATAGCTGTTGAGATCAGCTGCAGACTCACTTATGCATCTGTTCCGCTGCAAAGGCCATTACAACAAGATGAGCAAAAATTCATTTCTGAGATTGAAAGAGAACAGCAATATTTGTTTGGATATGATATGATGTAAGAAACTTCACTCTCTTTTGTGGACATCTGGATTCATGAATACTCACCTGTTTTTTATAAGACACACTTTTCAGTTCTCTTTGGATGGTTGTTTTGTGCAACGCAGGGTTTACTAACATTTGAAATCAGCTTTGTAACTGGGAATAATCAGTGCAAATCCAGAATAGCCAAACCTTAGCCTATGAATTCAAAGGCGTAATTGAATTGTGATTTCTTCATTTGGAAGATAACTTTGTTCTTAATTATTGTTGCATTTTCACTATCATCAGAGACACTGACTAAGGACAATGGAAAGAATCTTCTCCTCATACAAGGAAGTCTAGAGAAGGGCAACAATTTTACTTAGCAATGTTGTCCCTTGGTAGTTCTTTACGATCAAAGAGTCTTGATGCATACACATGTAAAAATAGTACTTCATATCACCGTTTACATTGAATTTGAGGTGAATTGTTCCATTTCAGAATGTGTGTCCATGTTAAAGGCAAAGAATTCTTTTCCATGAAAATGAGGTACAAAATGAGTTTAAAATTGTGCATTAAAATTGTACCTATAGCTTAGGATGCATCTTTTTGAATGACTCTATTTAATGTGACATAGAGAGCAATAACATTTTGATTGACATTACTTGGGCTCCCTCTCATTGTATAAACTTGGCTTTATTCAAGTTTCGTTATGTGATCAACATAGCAATGAGACGAACTATTTTCATTTCTCATGACAAATAAGACATGAGAGAATATGGGTATATCTGTCCAACACTGTAATGTTTCCAACGATTGTAGTACATGTTTTACGTACAACTTAGCAGAACTTTCTTTTTGCACATATGCGTAGACATCCAACTGCATGCACAACCCAAAGCAGCTTTTGATGAAAATAGTATTTATTCATGTAACCAAAATGAAATATAGTACCTACATGCCTCTCAAGCATGCCCACCAGGTGATAGATAGGAAACAGTTCAATACTATACGTGGTTTTATTAATAAAATGCAACTGGTGGAATGAAAGAGTACCAGCATTTTAACAGTGCTTTCAGTCTACACAGTATTCCATAGTTTTGACAGTATTTTGTATACACCTGAAAAATCAGGGAAAGTAGATCTGCCTCCGAGAGGCAGTTCTTCATGCAATATAGCCAACTGTACTGTATTTTGTCTCTTAGACTGCACTTTTAGCACTCTGGCCGAGTGGAAGGAGGAGATTTTCTACTAAGCAAAAACACATTCGGTTTCCATGTGCTAGAGAGCTCTGTGGGAGAAAGATGGAGAATACTCTCTTAAAACCACATGTAGGATCATTTTTAGTTGTCAGCTTCTTATCCGGACACTCAACAGTGAATCTGTTTTAACATGGAAAACACAGGGAAACATTTTCCATGACACAACGTCAAAGACTTCATTAATTTCTTTCCTGAATGTTTTCAAGAAAGGAGTAGGAATGGGATTTTCAAAAGTCACTTGGCTTTCACGTTATCGAAATACTGGACTCTGAAGCATATATTGTTAATAGGTGAAATTAATTTGGTGGGACAGCTAAAATAGAACAGGCACAAACAAAGGAAAAGACTAATACTTCTACCCTTCCAATAGTCTTATGTAAAATAATCTTCACTCTCTGTGTGATTGCCTTTAAATGACTGTTGTGTTTCATTATCTTTCAGAGCAACTGAAGGACCCAAATGGTAAAGATAGTACCCTTCTTTTACAAGAATTTTAATATTCGCAGGCATTTTTGCCGTGCTTGCAAAAAATTTTTGATTAATAGAATTATGTCAAAAGATGCCCACCATTTAGCTTTTTGATCCATTTTGCCCACTTTCCGTAATTGAGTCCTCATAATAGGGACCAAGTTTTGTTTTTCTATGTTGAATTTTTACAGGAAAGCAGGTGATGCCATGCTGACTAGCATCCAGTATCTTGGAGTAGGGAAAAAGTCTTCTCAATGAAAATTTGTAATAGACATTTGGTTATTTTATATGGTCAAATCCAACTGGATGCCCAAATTAAGTTTTATTTTGGGTTTTCCCCATCCCTATATTACTACATCAAGAGCCTAAATATTCCCTAATAATTAAGCAGTCAGTCATGCTCACATTTAGTGACATGTATGAGAACAATTATTTTTTCTTCAAATTTTAGATATCTAAAGACAATTTTGACTTAACATACTACTAGGCTAAACTCTAACATTGAAGTATATTGCAGTCATCATTCCATCATATTTGTGTCCAAACGATGATAGGCAAATCCTGTCCATCACTTGTCATTTTCAATTAAACAGGGGAAGGAAATCCTCTCAAAATAAAAAAGGCACCCAACAAAACCCCAAACCCTTTCTCATTCATAATTACTCACACCAACCAAAGATGTATACCCAAAGAGGTGAAGGAATCTCTTGTGCCTTAAAGGTCCAGTTGGCCTTTTGGTCTCCTAAATCAAACCTTCCCTTTTATCATTGGAAGGTCAGGAAGTTTGGACGTCACATGTTCCTTGAGAGCGAAGTGGAGTATAACCTCTTCACCGGTTTATGGCCTATGAGATCAGCTGCAGAGTCATTTAGGCATCCGTTTTGCAGCAAGGGCCCATTACACCAGGATGAACAAAAATTCTTTTCAGAGACGGAAAGAGAACGGTGACACTTGTTTGGAATGATATGATGTAAGACACTTCACTCTCTTTTGTGTACATCTGGACTCATGATTCCTGACCTGTTTTTTTATAAGACACTCTTGTCGGTTCTCTTGGAACTGTTCTTTTCTGCAGCGCAGGGTTTACTAACAGTTGAAATCTACTTCCCACCCAGGGATAAATAGTGCTAATCCAGAAAGTCAAACCTTAGGCCAGGAACTCACTGGTGTAATTGAATTGTGTTCTCTTAATTTGGAAGATGACTTTGTTCTTAATTGTTGTTGCATTTTCACTGTCTTTCAGACACACTGCCCAAGGACAATGGTAAGAATCTCCCACTCTTGCCAAGAAGTCTAGAGAAGGGCCACCATTTTACTCAGCGGTGTCGTCCCTTGGCGATTATTTACCGTTAAAGAGTCTTGATGCTTACCTGTGTAAACATAGTTCTTCGTATCAGTGGTTACATGGAATCTGAGGTGAATGGTTCCATCTCAGAATGTGTGTCCATGCTAAAGGCAAAGAATTCTTTTCCATGCAAATGAGTTACAAATTGAGCAATTTCTGTGCATTCAAATTGTACCTATAGCATGAGATCCAGCTTTTTGAATGACTCTATTTCATGTGACATTGAGATCAATACCACTTGGATTGGCTTCTCATTGTATAGACCTTGGCTTTATTGAAGTTTCTTTCGTTGTGTGACCAACATAACTGTGAGATGAACTATTTTCATTTCTCATGACAAATAAGACATGAGAGGATATGGGTATATCTCTCCAAAATTGTAATATTTCCAACGATTGTAGTACATGTTTTATGTACAACTTAGCAAGACATTTCTCTTTGCAGACGTGCGTAGACCTCCAACCGCATGCACCTCACAAAGCAGCTTTTAATGAAAATACTATTTAGTCATGTAACCAAAATGAAATATAGTGCCTACATGCCTCTGAAGCATGCCAACCAGGTGATGGAGAACAAACAGTTCTAATTGTATATGTGGTTTTATTGATGAAAAGCGCTTAGTGGGATCAAAGAGTATCAGCATTAAAAGCATGTTGTCAGTCTAAAGAGTATTCCAGAGTTTTGACAGCATTTTGTTTACATCTAAGAAATCAGGGAAAACAGGTGTTTTACATGTTTGAAAGTGGATCTTCCTCTGAGAGGCAGTTCTTCACACAATATAGCCAATTGCACCATATTTTGTCTCTTACACTGTTCCTTTTACACTCTGTCCTAGTGGTAAGAGGAGATTTGATATTATACAAAATCTCACTGGTTTTCCATATGCTAGAGTGATCTCTAGGAGAAGGATGGAGAATATTCTCCTAAAACCTCATGTAGAATCATTTTGAGTTGTCTGTTTGTTATCTAGACACTGAATAGCAAATCTGTTTTAACATGGAAAACACATAGGAACTTTTTCCATGAGACAATGTCAAGAACTGCATTAATATCTCTCCTGAGAGTTCGGAAGAAAGGAGTAGGAATGGGATTTTCAAAAGTCATTCTGCTCTCACATTATCGAAATCCTGGACTCTGAATCAGATATTGATAATAGGTGAAATTAATTTTGTGGGACAGCTAAAACAGGGTGGGCAAAAGCAAAGGAAATCACTAATACTTTTACCCTTCCATTATTCTTATGCTAAATAATTTTCAACCTCTATGTGATGATGCCAGTTGCCTTTAAATGACTGTTGTGTTTCATTATGTTTCAGAGCAACCGCAGGACCAAAACAGTAAGGATAGTACCACTCTTTTTTACAAGAATTTTAATATTTGCAAGGGTTTCTGCCATGCCTGCCAATATGTATCAATTTAAAGAATTATGTCAAATTATTTACACCATTTAGCATTTTGGTCCAATTTGCCCCTCTTTCCGTAATTGAGTCCTTACAGTAGGGTCCAAATTTTGTTTTTCTATGTTGAATTTTTATAAGAAAGCAGTTTCTACTCTGCTGACTAGCGTCCAGTATCTCAGAGTACGGGTGTAGAATAAATCCCAAGGAAATAGTCTTTTCAATGAAAATTTGTAACAGACATTTAGCAATACCAATGAGATGAACTATTTTAATTTCTCATGACAAATAAGACATGAGAGTATATGGCTATATCTGTCCAACACTGTAATGTTTCCAATGTTTGTAGTACATGTTTTATGTATAACTTAGCGAAAACTTTCTCTTTGCACACATGTGTAGACAGCCAACCACATGCACGTCCCAAAGCAGCATTTGATAATATTACTATTTAGTCATGTAACCATAATGAAATATTGTACCTACATAGCTCTCAAGTACGCCCACCAGGTAAATGGATAGCAAGCAGTACTAATAGCATACATGGTTTTATTAATGAAATACACTTGGTGGGATGAAAAGAGTTCCAGATTTTAAGCGTGTTTTCATTTTCAGTCTACAGAGTATTCCACAGTTTGACATTATTTTGTTTACATCTGAAAAATTGGGGAAATAGGTGTTTTACATTTTTGAAAGTGGACCTGGCTCTGAGAGTCACTTCTTCATGCCAGATAGCCAACTGTACCATTTTTTGACACTTACACTGCTCATTTAGCACTCTGGCTGAGGGGAAGGAGGAGATTTGCTACTAATCAAAAACACATTTGTTTTCCATGTGTTACGGTTCTCTGTGGGAGAAAGATGGAGAATACTCTCTTAAAACCACATGTAGGATCATTTTGAGTTGTCAACAGCGAATCTGTTTTAACATGGAACACAGAGAGAAACTATTTCCATGACACAACGTCAAGGACTTCATTAATTTCTTTCCTGAGTGTTTGCAGGAAAGGAGTAGGAATGGGATTTTCAAAAGTCATTCTGCTCTCACATTATCAAAATAGTGGACTGTGAAGCATATATTGCTAATAGGTAAAATTTATTTGGTGGGACAGCTAAAATAGGACAGGCACAAACAAAAGAAAGCACTAATACTTCTACCCTTCCAGTAGTCTTATGTCAAATAACGTTCACTCTCTGTGGGGTGGCATTTAAATGACGGTTGTGTTTCATTATCTTTCAGAGCAACTGAAGGACCTAAATGGTTAAGGATAGTATTTACAAGAATTTTAACACTCGCAAGGGTTTCTGCCATACCTGCCGAAATGTATCGATTTAAAAAATTATGTGAAATGATATCCACCGCTTAGCATTTTGGTCCATTTTGCCCTCTTTTCCGTAGTTGAGTCCTCACAGTAGGATCCAAATTTTCTTTTCATATGTTAAATCTATAAGAAAGCAGGTTCTACTCTGCTGACTAGCATCCAGTGTTTCAGAATATGGGTGTAGAATAAATCCCAAGTAAAAAGTCTTTTCAATGAAAATTAGTAACACACATTTAGCAATAGTAATGAGATAAACTATTTTCATTTCTCATGACAAATAAGACATGAGATGATATTGATATATCTGTCCAACTCTGCAATGTTTCAAGTGTTGTAGTTCAGGGTTTTTGTTTTTTTTTTATTACTTAGCAAGAACTTTCTCTTTCGCAATGTATAGACATCCAACCACATGCACGTCCCAAAGCAGCTTTTGATGAAAATATTATTTAGTCATGTAACTAAAGTGAGAAGAATAGGATTCCCCGAACATTTGGTTGTGCTAAAGTGAAACTTATACTTGGACCAAGAGGAAGTTGTCAAACAGAGCAAGGAGAAAGTACACGGTTCAAAATCAAGAAGGGGTTTTGCCAGGGATGTATTCTGTCTCCATACCTTTTCAATCTATGTGCAAAACAGCTCATGTGAGATGCTGAGCTATAGGAAGAGGAATGTGGCATCAGGATTGGTGGAAGAATTATTAACAACCTGCGTTATGCAGATGACACAACCCTGCTTGCTGAAACTGAGGAGGACCTGAAGCGCTTGCTGCAAGAGATCATGGACTATGGCTTCCTATATGAACTGCAGCTCAACATCAAGAAAACAAAGATTCTAACCACTCAGCCAACTGTCAGCATCATTATGGATGGTGAAGAGATTGAGATAGTTAACAGTTTTAATTTACTTGGACCCACAGTCAACACTCTTGGTAACAGCAGCCAGGAAATCAGAGATGAATTGCATTTGGATCGTCAGCTGTGATGGACCTCTCAAGAGTACTGAAGAGCAACGATGTCAGACTGGAGACTAAGGTGCGCCTGATCCGGGCTATAGTTCGCAATTACGTGCTACGCACCTGAGAGTTGGACAGTGAATAGAGTTGATCAAAAAAGAATTGATGCCTTTGAGTTGTGGTGCTGGAGAAGAGTGTCGAATATACCATGGACTGCTAGGAGAACAAACAGGTTTGTCCTGGAGAGGGTGAAGGCAGGATGTTCTCTGGAGTCAACGATTCTGAAGCTTCTTCTGACATATGTTGGGCATGTTGCAAGGAGGGACTAGTCCTTGGAGAGGGACATCATGTTTGGCAGAGTGGAGGGGGGACAAAGGAGAGGAAGACGTTTGATGGAATGGATCGATTCTGTGACTGGAGAGGTGGGAATAAGTGTGTTTGAGATGGCTAGGTTGGCACAGGATAGAAGAGCGTATAGAGCTCTTGTACATAGGGTTGCTAAGAGTCGCACGTGATTCGATGGCACATAACAACAACAACAACAACAACAACTAAAATGAAATATAGAACCTACATTCATCTCAAGCACGCCCACCAGGTGATGGATACCAAATAGTTCTAATAGTACACGTGGTTTTATTAATGAAATGCACTTGGTGGGATGAAGGAGTACCAGCATTTTAAGCGTGTTTTCACTCTACAGAGTATTCCACATTTTTGAGAGCATTTTGTTTACATCTGAAAGGTCGGGGGAAAGACATGTTTACGTTTTTGAAATTGGATTTGCCACGGAGAGGCAGTTCTTCATACAATATAGCCAACTGTACCATATTTTGCCTCTTACACTGTTCATTTAACACTCTGTCCTAGTGGAAAGAGGAGATTTGCTATTAAGCAAAATCACCCTCGGTTTCCGTATGCTGGAGTGCTCTGTGGGAGAAGGATGGAGAATATTCTCTTAAAACCATATGTAGGATCATTTTGAGTTGTCCATTTGTTATCTAGACACTCAACAGCGAATCTGTTTTAACATGGAAAAAACATAGGAACTTTTTCCATGAGACAACGTCAAGAACTGCATTAATTTCTTTCCTGAGAGTTTGGAAGAAAGGAATAGGAATGGGATTTTCAAAAGTCATTCTGCTCTCATATTATTGAAATACTGGACTCTGAATCAGATATTGCTAATAGGTGAAATTAATTTTGTGGGACAGCTAAAACAAGACAAGGACAAGCAAAGCAAAGCACTAATACTTCTACCCTTCCATTAGTCTTAAGTAAAATAATTTACAATCTGTGTGATGATTCCAGTTGCCTTTAAATGACTGTTGTGTTTCATTATGTTTCAGAGCAACCGCAGAACCAAAACGGTAAGGATAGTACCACTCTTTTTTACAAGAATTTTAATATTTGCAAGGGTTTCTGCCATGCCTGCCAAAATGTATCGATTTAAAGGATTATGTCAAATTATATCCACCGTTTAGCATTTTGGTCCAATTTGCCCTCTTTTCCGTAATTGAGTCCTTACAGTAGGGTCCAAATTTTGTTTTTCTATGTTGTATTTTTATAAGAAAGCAGGTTCTACTCTGCTGACTAGCATCTAGTATCTCGGAGTACAGGTGTAGAATAAATCCCAAGGAAATAGTCTTTTCAATGAAAATTTGTAACAGATATTTAGCAATACCAATGAGATGAACTATTTTCATTTCTCATGACAAATAAGACATGAGAGGATATGGCTATATCTGTCCAACTCTGTAATGTTTCCAATGATTGCAGCACATGTTTTATGTATAAATAAGTGAGAACTTTCTCTTTGGGCACATGCGTAGATGTCCATCTGCATGCACATCCCAAAGCAGCTTTTGAAGACAATAGTATTTAATCATGTAACCATAATGAAATACAGTACCTACATGGCTCTTAAACACTCCCACTAGGTGATGGATAGCAAGCAGTTCTAATAGTATACATGGTTTTATTAATTAAATGCACTTAGTGGGATAAAAAAGTACCAGATTTTAAACATAAAACAGGGTTTTCCGTCTACAGAGTATTTCACAGTTTAGACAGCATTTTGTTTACATCTGAGAAATCAGGGAAAACAGGTGTTTTACATTTTTTTATTTTATTATTTTTTAAATTTTGTTTTGTTTTGTTTTACATTTTTTAAAAGTGGATCTGCCTCTGAGAGGCAGTTCTTCACTCCAGATAGCCAACTATACCGTGTTTTGTCTCTTAGACTGCTCATTTAGCACTCTGGCCTAGTGGAAGGAGGAGATTTGCTACTAAGCAAAAACACATTTCTGTTTCCATGTGCTAGGGTTCTCTGTGGGAGAAAGATGGAGAATACTCTCTTAAAACCACATGTAGGATCATTTTGAGTTGTCAGGTTTTTATCCGGACACTCAACAGCATATCTGTTTTAACATGGAAAACATAGAGAAACTTTTTCCATGACACAATGTCAAGGACTTCATTAATTTCTTTCCTGAGTGTTTGCAAGAAAGGAGTAGGATAGGATTTTCAAAAGTCATTCTGCTCTCACATTATCAAAATACTGGACTCTGAGTCAGATATTGCTAATAGGTAAAATTAATTTGGTGGGACAGCAAAAACAGGATGGGCACAAACAAAGGAAAACACTAATACTTCTACCCTTCCAGTAGTCTAACGTCAAATAATGTTCACTCTCTGTGTGATTGCCTTTAAATGAGTGTTGTGTTTCATTGTACTTCAGAGCAACTGAAGGACCTAAACGGTATGGATAATACCCTTCTTTTACAAGAATTTTCATATTCACAAGGGTTTCTGCGTGCCTGCAACAATGTTTCGATAAATAGAATTATGACAAAAGATGTCCACCAGTTAGCATTTTGGTCCTTTTTGCCCACTTTTCTGTAATTGAATCCTTACAATAGGGGCCAAATTTTGTTTTTCTATGTTGAATTTTTACAGGAAAGCAGGTGATGCCATGCTGACTAGCATCCAGTATCTTGGAGTAGGGAAAAAGTCTTCTCAATG
>NW_006400301.1:292688-293317 GCF_000299155.1 Elephantulus edwardii
GAGACGGAAAGACAATAGTGACGTTTGTTTGTAATGATATGATATAAGCCACTTAACTCTCTTTTGTGGACATCTGGAATCATGATTCCTGACCTGTTTTTTCAAAGACACTCTGTTCGGTTCTTTTGGGATGGTTCTTTTCTACAGCGCAGGGTTTACTAATAGTTGAAATATACTTCGTCACCGGGGAAAAATAGTGCTAATCCAGAAAGTTAAACCTCAGAGCATGAACTCACTGGTGTAATTGAATTGTGTTCTCTTCATTTGGAAGATGACTTTCTTCTTAATTGTTGCTGCATTTTCACTGTCTTTCAGACACACTGCCCAAGGACAATGGTAAAAATCTCCCACTCTTGCCAATAAGTCTAGAGAAGGGTCACAATTTGACTCAACAGTGATGTCCCTTGGCGATTCTTTACTGTTAAAGAGTCTTGATGCTTACCCATGTAAACATAGTTCTTCATATCAGCGGTTACATTGAATTTGAGGCGAATTGTTCCATCTCAGAATGTGTGTCCATGCTAAAGGCAAAGCATTCTTTTCCATGCAAATGAGTTACAAATTGAGCAATTTCTGTGCATTCAAATTGTACCTATAGCATGGGATCCAGCTTTTTGAATGACTCTATT
>NW_006400301.1:293915-296451 GCF_000299155.1 Elephantulus edwardii
TTTTTTGTTTTGTTTTGTTTTACATTTTTGAAAGTGGATCTTCCTCTGAGAGGCAATTATTGACGCCAGATAGCCAACTGGACCCTGTTTTGTCTCTTAGACTTCTCTTTTAGCACTCTGGCCTATTGGAAGGAGGAGATTTGCTACTAAGCAAAAACACTTTCGGTTTCCATGTGCTTGGGTGCTCTGTGGGAGAAAGATGGACAATACTCTCTTAAAACCACATATAGGCTAGCTGAGTGGAAAATGAGGACTTGAATAAGATAATGGTATATTGTATCACAGAAAAAAAACCGTTGGCATACAGGGGATTGAAAGTGCAATTGTTAAAATATTTGAAAAGAAGACAAAGAGAAGGTGAAATTAAGATTTGTATGATGGCCTAAAAGAGCAATAATAAATACTTTCAGAATAAAGCAAAAAACAAAACAGACAACCCCACATATAGAATCATTTTGAGTTGTCAGCTGGTTTTTGGAGACTCAACAGTGCATCTGTTTTAATATGGAAAACACAGAGAAACTCTTTCCAGGACGCAAAGTCAAGGACTTCACTAATTTTTTTTCCTGAGTGTTTGCAAGAGTGGAGTAGGAATCGGATTTTCAAAAGTCATTCTGCTCTCACATTATCGAAATACTGGACTGTGAAGCATATATTGCTAGTATGTAAAATTAATTTGGTGGGACAGCTAAAATAGGAAAAGCACAAACAAAAGAGATCACTAATACTTCTACCCTTCCAGTAGTCTTATTTCAAATAGTGTTAACTCTCTGTGTGATTGCCTTTAATTGACTGTTGTGTTTCATTATCTTTCAGAGCAACTGAAGGACCAAAACGGTAAGGATAGTACCCTTCTTTTACAAGAATTTTAATATTCGCAAGGGTTTCTGCCATGCCTGCGCAAACATTTCGATTTATAGAATTATGTCAAAACATGTCCTCCATTTAGCATTTTGGCCCATTTGGCCCACTTTTCCGTAATTGAGTCCTTACAACAGGGTCCAAATTTTGTTTCTCTGTGTTGAATTTTTACAAGTAAGCAGGTTCTACTATGCTGACTAGCGTCCAGTGTCTCAGAGTACGGAAAAAGTCTTTTCAATGAAGACGGACATTTGGTTATTATATATGGTAAAATCCAACTGGATGCCCAAATTAAGTTTTGTTTTGGGATTTCCCACATCTCTACACTACTACATCAAGAGCCAAAATACTCCCTAATAAGTAAGCAATATGTCATGCTCTCATTTGGTGGCATGTATGAGAACAGTTTGTTTTTTTCTTTGAGTTTTAGACTTATAAGTAAAATGCTGACTTAACTCACTACTAGGCTAACCTTGAATATTGAAGTGTATTGCAGCCATCATTTCTTATATGTGTCCAAACGACGATAGGCAAATCCCGTCCATCACATTTCGTTTTCAATTAAATGGGGGAAGGAAATCCTCTCAAAATAAAAAGGCACCCAACAAAACCCCAAAACCTTTCTCTTTCATTAGTACTCACACCAACCAAAGACGTGTACACAAAGAGGTGAAGGAATCTCTTGTGCCTTAAAGGTCCAGTAGGCCTTTTGGTCTCCTAAATCAGACACTCCCTTTTATCATCGGAAGGTCAGGAAGTTTGGACATCACATGTTCCTTGAGAGAAAAGTGGAGTATGACCTCTCCACCCGTTTATAGCCCAAGAGATCAGCTGCAGAGTCATTTAGGCATCGGTTCTGCAACAAAGGCCCATTACACCAGGACGAACAAAAATTCTTTTCGGAGACGGAAAGACAATAGTGACGTTTGTTTGTAATGATGTGATGTAAGCCACTTAACTCTCTTTTGTGGACATCTGGAATCATGATTCCTGGCCTATTTTTTTAAAGACACTCTTTTCAGTTCTTTTGGGACGGTTCTTTTCTACAGTGTGGGGTTTACTTATAGTTGAAATCTACTTCGCCACCAGGGAAAAATAGTGCTAATCCAGAAAATTAAACCTTAGTGCACGAACTCACTGGTGTAGTTGAATGTGTTCTCTTCATTTGGAAGATGACTTTCTTCTTAGTTGTTGTTGCATTTTCACTGTCTTTCAGACACACTGCCCAAGGACAATGGTAAGAATCTCCCACTCTTGACAAGAAGTCTAGAGAAGGGCCACAGTTTTACTCAGTGGTGTCGTCCCTTGGCGACTCTTTACCGTTAAAGAGTCTTGATGCTTACCCATGTAAAAACATTTCTTCCTATCAGCGGTTACATTGAATTTGAGACGAATGGTTCCATCTCAGAATGTGTGTCCATGCTAAATGCAAAGCATTCTTTTCCATGCAAATGAGTTACAAATTGAGCAATTTCTGTGCATTCAAAGTGTTCCTTTAGCTTGTGATCCAGCTTTTTGAATGACTCTATTTCATGTGACATTGAAAGCAATACTATTTGGATTGGCCTCTCATTGTATAGACCTTGACTTTATTGAACTTTCGCTGTATGACCAACATAGCACTGAGATGAACTATTTTCATTTCTCATGACAAATAAGTCATGAGAGGATATGG
>NW_006400301.1:301187-304074 GCF_000299155.1 Elephantulus edwardii
CAGACCACCAACTACTCATATGCAAATTCAAGCTAAAGCTGAGGAAAATTAAACCAAATCTGAGGCAACCAAAATATGATCTTGAGTCTATCCCACCTGAATTTCAGAACCATCTCTGGAACAGATTTGAGGCTTTGAACACTAATGAACGAAGGCCAGATGAGTACTTTGTATACGTCTGAAAAATCAGGGAAAAGAGGGGTTTTGCATTTTTGAAATTGGATCTGCCTGTGAGAGGCAGTTCTTCACGCAATATAGCCAACTGTACCATATTTTGTCTCTTAGACTGTTCATTTAACACTCTGTCCTAGTTGAAGGAGGAAATTTGCCAGTAAGCAAAATCACACTCGGTTTCTATGTGTTACAGTGCTCTGTGGGAGAAGGATGGACACTATTCTCTTAAAACCACATGTAGGATCCTTTTGAGTTGTCCGTTTGTTATCTAGACACTCAACAGTGAATTTCATTTAAAATGGAAACCACATAGGAACTTTTCCCATGAGACAACGTGAAGAACTGCATTAATTCCTTTCCTGAGAGTTTGGAAGAAAGGAGTAGGAATTGGATTTTGAAAAGTCACTCTGCTCTCACATTATCGAAATACTGGACTCTGAATCAGATATTGCTAATAGGTGAAATTAATTTTGTGGGACAGCTAAAACAGGATGGGCACAAACAAAGGAAAGCACTAATACTTCTACCCTTCCATTAGTCTTACGTAAAATAATTTACAATCTCTGTGTGATGATTCCAGTTGCCTTTAAATGACTGTTGTGTTTCATTCATTATGTTTCAGAGCAACCGCAGGCCCAAAATGATAAGGATAGTACCACACTTTTTTATAAGAATTTGAAGATTCGCAAGGGTGTCTGGGGTGCCCGCCGGATTGTATCGAATTAAAGGATTATGTCAAATTATATCCACCGTTTAGCATTTTGGTCCAATTTGCCCTCTTTTCCGTAATTGTATCCTTACAGTAGGGTTCAAATTTTGTTTTTCTATGTTGAATTTTTATAAGAAAGCAGGTTCTACTCTGCTGACTAGCATCCAATATCTCCGAGTACGGGTGTAGAGTAAATCCCAAGGAAATCGTTTTTTCAATGAAAATTTGTAACAGACATTTAGCAATACCAATGAGATGAACTATTTTCATTTTTCATAACAAATTAGATGCGAGAGGATATGACTATATCTGTCCAACACTCTAATGTTTCCAATGATTGTAGCACATGTCTGATGTATAATTTAGGGAGAACTTTCTATTTGCACACATGTGTAGACTCCCAACCGCATGAACGTCGCAAAACAGCTTTTAATGACAATACTATTAGGTCATGTAACCGTAATGAAATACCTACATGGCTCTCAAGCACCCCCACACGGGGATGGATAACAAGCAGTTCTAATAGTATACATGGTTTATTTTAATGCAATGCACTTGATGGGAGGAAAGAGTTCCAGATTTTAAGGGTGTTTTTGTGTTCAGTCTACAGATTATTCTACAGTTTTGACAGCATTTTATTTACATCTGCACAATCAGAGAAAACAGGTGTTTTACATTTTTTACATGTTATATTATTATTTTTTAGTTTTGTTTTCTTTTACATTTTTGAAGGCGGATCTGCCTCTGAGAGGCAGTTCTTCACGCCAGATAGCCAACTGGACCATGTTTTCTCTCTTAGACTGCTCTTTTAGCACTCTGGCCTAGTGGAAGGAGGATATTTGCTACTAAGCAAAAACACATTCGGTTTCCATGTGCTTGGGTGCTCTGCGGGAGAAAGATGGAGAATACTCTCTTAAAACCGCATCTAGGCTAGCTGAGTGGAAAATGAGGACTTGAATAAGATAATGCTACATTGTATCACAGAAAAAAGCAGTTGGCAAACAGGGGATTGAAAAGTGCAATTGTTAAAATGTTTGAATAGAAGACAAAGTGAAGGTGAAATTAAGATTTTCATGATGCCCTAAAGAAGCAATTATAAAAGTTTTCAGAACAAAGTAAAAAACAAAACAAACAACCCCACATACAGGATCATATTGAGTTGTCAGCTGTTTTTCGGAGACTCAACAGTGCATCTGTTTTAATATGGAAAACACGGAGAAACTTTTTCAGGATACAACGTCAAGGACATCATGAATTTCTTTCCTGAATGTTTGCAAGAGTGTAGTAGGAATCAGACTTTCAAAATCATTCTGCTCTCCTACATTCTAATTTTCCTACATTCATGGTTCTCACATTTCATGTTCCAAGTATGGAACCCATAAAAATTGACATACTAGGCATTGGAGAGATGAGATGATGGACTGGCATGGAGCATTTCGAGTCAGATGATCATATTATATATTATTCTGGAGACGAAAAGTTGAGGAAAAATGGAGTTGCTTTCAAAGTCCAAAAAGAAATTTCTAGGTCCATCTTGAAGTACAACATTGTGAGTGATGGGATTATATCCATACGTTTACAAGGAAGTCCAGTGAACACTACTATCATCCAGATATATGCCCCAACAACCAGAGCCAAAGAAGAAAAAATAGATGATTTCTACAAACTCTTACAGGCAGAGATATATCGAACATTCAATCAAGATGCATTGATATTAATTGGCGACTGGAACGCAAAATTTGGCAACAGGGAAGAAGACTCTGTACTTGGAAAACATGGACTTGGTGACAAAAATGAAGCTGGAGATGGAATGATTGAATTCTGCACAATCAACGACTTATTCATTGCAAATACGTTTTTTAAGAGACATAAACGTAGATTATACACATGGATTTCACCTGATGGTATGCATAGGAATCAGATAGATTACATCTGTGGGAAAAACCACTGGAGAAGCTCAATATCAGCTGTGAAAACTAGGCCAGGAACTGATTGTGGAACAGA
>NW_006400301.1:306094-306910 GCF_000299155.1 Elephantulus edwardii
GGAAGACCCTCTATGAGGTGGATTGATTCAGTGACTGGGGTAATCAGGATGGGTGTGTCAGAGGCAATGAGATTGGCACAGGATAGAGCAGGTTTAAGGGCTGTTGTACACAGTGTTGCTATGAGTCGCAAACGACTCGACGGCACATAACAACAACAACAACAGTCTGCTCTCACATTATCGAAATAGTGGACTGTGAAGCATATATTGCTAATAGGTAAAATTAATTTGGTGGGACAGCTAAAATAGGACAGGCACAAACAAAAGAAAGCACTAATACTTCTACTCTTCCAAATTGTCTTATGTCAAATAATGTTCACTCTCTCTGTGATTGCCTTTAATTGACTGTTGTGTTTCATTATCTTCCAGAGCAACTGAAGGATCAAAACGGTAAGGATAATTTTAATATTCGCAAGTGTTTCTGCCGTGCCTGTACAAATGTTTCGATTTATAGAATTATGTCAAAACATATCCACCATTCAGCATTTTGGTCCATTTGGCCCAATTTCCGTAATTGAGTCCTTACAATAGTGTCCAAATTTTGTTTTTCTATGTTGAACATGCTTTCGGCACAATGTTAAATGATCAAGGAAGTATTAAAAGAAGATGGAAGGAATATACTGAGTCACTGCATGGAAGACACAGAGGAATTTCATGAAACAACATATGAGCAAGAGCCTATGGTGATGAAAGAAGAAGTTCAGGCTGCATTGAAGGAAAAGGCAAAAAATAAGGCTCCAGGAATAGATGGTATACCAATTGACATATTTCAGTTAACAGATGCTGCCCTGGATGTGCTCACCAAGTTGTGCCAAG
>NW_006400301.1:308005-311542 GCF_000299155.1 Elephantulus edwardii
CTTGGAGGCAAGGATTCTGAGGCTCCGTCTAACATACTTTGGACATGTTGTGAGCAGAGACTTGTCCTTGGAGAGGGACATCATGCTTGGGAGGTTTTAGGGACAGCGCATGAGAGGAAGGCCCTCTATGAGGTGGATTGATTCAATGACTTGGATAATTGGGATAGGAGTGTCAGAGATGGTGTGATTGGCACAGGACAGCGCAGAGTTTAGGGCTGTTGTATATAGGGTCGCCATGAGTCACAAGTGACTCGACGGCACATAACAGCAACAACAACAACATGTTGAATTTTTACAAGAAAGCAGTTTCTACTATGCTGACTAGTGTCCAGTATCTCGGAGTATGGAAAAAATCTTGTCCATGAAAACAGACATTGGTTATTATATATGGTAAAATCCAACTGGATGCCCAAACTAAGTTTTGTTTTGGGTTTTCCCACATCTCTACAGTACTACACTAAGGGCCGAAATAGTCCATAATAAGTAAGCAATATGTCATGCTCACATTTCGTTTGACGCATGAGAACAATTTGTTTTTTTCTTCAAATTTTCGATATATAAATCAATGTTGACTTAACACACTACTAGGCTAAATTCGAATATTGAGGTATATTGTAGTCATCATTCTTTATATGTGTCCAGACGAGGATAGGCAAATCCCGTCCATCACTTTTAGTTTTCAATTAAACAGGGGAAGGAAATCCTCTCAAAATAAAAAGGCACCCAACAAAACCCCAAACCCTTTCTCATTCATAATTACTCACACCAACCAAAAACATATACCCAAAGAGGTGAAGGAATCTCTTGGCTTTTTGGTCACCTAAGTCAGACCTTCCCTTTTTTCATTGGAAGGTCTTGAAATTTGGACGCCACATGTTCCTTGAGAGCAAAGTGGAGTATGACCTCTCTGCCGGTTTATAGCCCATGAGGTCATCTGCAGAGTCATTTAGGCATCGGTTGTGCAGCAAAGGCCCATTACACCAAGACGAACAAAAATTCTTTTTGGAGACGGAAAGACAATAGTGACATTTGTTTGGAATGATATGATGTAAGACACTTCACTCTCTTTTGTGGACATCTGGACTCATGATTCCTTACCTGTTTTTTATAAGACATACTTTTCAGTTGTCTTTGGATTGTAATTTTGTGTAGCCCCGTGTTTACTAGCAGTTGAAATCTACTTTACAACCTGGGATAAATAGTGCTAATCCAGAAAGTTAAACCTTAGCCCGTGAACTCACTGTTGTAATTGAATTGTGTTTTTTTCATTTGTAAGTTGGCTTTATTCTTAATTATTGGTGCATTTTAACACTCATCATAGACACTGACTAAGGACCATGAAAAAAAATCTCCTGCTCATGCTAATATGTCTAGAGAATGGCAACAATTTTACTGAACAATGTCGTCTCCTTAGTAATTCTTTACCGTTAAAGAGTCTTGATGCTTACAAATCTAAAAATAGTTCTTCTTATCACAGGTTGCAGTGAATTTGAGGCAAATTGTTTCATCTCAGAATCTGTGTCTATGGTAAATGCAAGGAATTATTTTCCATGAAAATGAGTTACAAATTAAACAATTTATGTATTCAAATTGTTCCATAGCTTGGGATCGATCGTTTTGAATGACTATTTAATACGACATTGAGAACAATACTATTTGGATTGGCTTTATCTTGGGCTATCTTTCATCATATAGACCTTGGCTTTATTGATATTTCGGTGTATGACCAACATAACAATGAGATGAACTATTTTCATTTCCCAAACAGCATGCATATCCCAAAGCAGATTTTGATGAAAATACTATTTAGTCATGTAAACAAAATGAAATATAGTACCTAAATGCCTCTCAAGCACTCCCACCAGGTGGTGGATTGCAAAAAGTTCTAGTAGTATATGTGGTTTTATTAATGAAAGGCATTTGTTGTGACAAAAGAGTACTAGTATCTTAAGCTTTTTTTCAGTCTACAAATTATTCCACATTTTTTGACAGCATTTTGTTTACATCTGAAATTAGGGGAAACAAGTGGTTTTTATTTGTGAAAGTGGATCTGCCTCTGCGAGACATATATCCAAGTGTACCTTATTTTGTCTCTTAGACTGCTCATTTAGCACTGTGGTCTATTGTAAGGTGAAGATTTGCTACTAAGCAAAAACTCACTCGATTTCCATGTGCTAGGGCGCTCTGTGGGAGAAAGATGGAGAATACTCTTTTAAAACCCAGTGTAGGATAATTTTGAGTTGTCAGTTTGTTACCAGACACTCAACAGTGAATCTTCTTTAACATGGAAAACACAGTGAAACTATTTCCGTGACACAACATCAAGGACTTCATTAATTTCTTTCCTGAGTGTTTGGAAGAAAGGAGTAGGAATCAGATTTTCAAATGTCATTCTGAACTCACATTATCCAAATACTAGACTCTGAAACATATATTGCTAATAGGTAAAATTAATTTGGTGGGACAGCTAAAACACAACAGGCACAAACAAAAGAAAGCACTAATACTTCTATCCTTCCAGTAGTCTTACGTCAAATAATGGTCACTCTCTGTGTGACGATTCCAGTTGCCTTTAAATGACTGTTGTGTTGCATTATCTTTCAGAGCAACTGAAGGACCTAAATGGTAAGGATAGTACCATTTCTTTACAAGAATTTTAATAGTTGCAAGAGTTGTTGCCGTGCCTGCAAAACTGTTTGGATTTATAGAATTATGTCAAATGATATCCACCATTTTGCATTTTGGTCTATTTTGCCCTTTTTTCTGTAATTGAGTCCTTACATTATGATCCAAATTTTATTTTTCTATGTTGAATTTTTATAAGAAATCAGATTCTACTCTGCTGACTAGCATCTAGTATCTCGGAGTACAGGTGTAGAATAAATCCCAAGGAAAAAGTCTTTTCAATGAAATTTTGTTGCAGACATTTAGCAATAGCAATGAAATGAACTATTTTCATTTCTCATGACAAATAAGACATGATGGAACATGGCTACATCTGTCCAACACTGTAATGTTTCCAATGATTTTAGTACATTTTTTATGTATAACTCAGCAAGAACTTTCTCTATGCACACATGTGTAGACATCCAACCACATGCACGTCTCAAAGCAGCTTTTGATGAACATACTGTTTAGTTATGTAACCAAAATGAAATGTAGTACCTACATACCTCTAAAGCACAACCACCAGGTGATGGATAGCCAGTAGTTCTAATAGTATACATGGTTTTATTAATGAAATGCACTTGGTGGTACAAAAGTGTAGCCACATTTTAAGGGTGTTTTCAGTCTACAGAGTTTTCCACTATTTTGACAGTATATTGTTTGTTGTTGTTGTTGTTGTTATGTACCGTCTAGTCGTTTCCGACTCATAGCGACCCTATGCACAACAGCCCTAAACCCTGCCCTATCTCGCGCCAACCGCACCGCCTCTGACACACCCATCCCGATTATCCCAGTCACCGAATCAATCCATCTCATAGAGGGTCTTCCCCTCCTGCGCTGTCCCTCCACCCTCCCAAGCATGATGTCCCT
>NW_006400301.1:312357-318299 GCF_000299155.1 Elephantulus edwardii
GAGTCAGCCACAGTTTGTTATGATCCACACAGTCAAATGCCTTTGCATAATCAATGAAACACAGATAGACATTCTTCTGGTATTCTCTGCTTTCAACCAAGATCCATCTTACATCAGCAACAATATCCCTAGTACCCCCGTTGTTGGTATATTGTTTACATCTGAAAAATCGGAGAAAACAGGTGTTTTACATTTGTGAAAGTGGATCTGCCTGTGAGAGGCAGTTCTTCATGCCATATAGCCAACTGTACCGTATTTTGTCTCTTAGACTGCTCATTTACCTCTGGCCTAGTGGAAGGAGGAGATATGCTATTAAGCAAAAAAGCACTTGGTTTCCATGTGCTAGGGTGCTCTGTGGGAGAAAGATGGAGAATACTGTCTTAAAACCACATGTAGGATCATTTTGAGTTGTCATTTTGTTATCCGGACACTCAAAAGTGAATCTGTTTTAACATGGAAAACATAGAGAAACTTTTTCCATGACACAACATCAAGAACTTCATTAATTTCTTTCCTGAATGTTTGGAAGAAAGGAGTAGGAATGAGATTTTCAAAAGTAATTCTGCTCTCAGATTATCAAAATACTGGACTCTGAAGCATATATTGCTAATTGGTGAAGTTAATTTTAATTGGACAGCTAAAATAGGACAGGCACAAATAAACGAAAGCATTAATACTTCTACCCTTCCAGTAGTCTTATGTCAAATAATGTTCACTCTCTGTATGACGATTCCAGTTGCCTTTAAATGACTGTTGTGTTGCATTATTTTTCAGAGCAACTGAAGGACCTAAATGGTAAGGATAGTACCATTTTTTTTACAAGCATTTTAATAGTCGCAAAGGTTTTTGCCGTGCCTGCAAAACTGTTTAGATTTATATGTCAAATGATATCCACCATTTAGCATTTTGGTCCATTTTGCCCACTTTTCCATAATTGCGTCCTTACAAGCGAGTCCAAGATTTGTTTTTCTATGTTGAATTTTTACAAGAAAGCAACTTTGCTGACTAGTGTCTATTATCTCAGAGTACAGTAAAAGTCTTTTCCATGAAAATTGTAAAACAAATTTGATTAGTATATAGGGTAAAATTCAACTGGATGTCCAAATTAAGTTTTGTTTTAGTTTTCTCCCCATCTCTATACTACCACATTAAGAGCTGAAATACTCCCTAATAAGTAAGCAATATGTCATGCTCACATTTCATGGCACACATAAGAACAATTTGTTTTTTCTTAGAATTTTAGATATATAATGGCAATGTTGACATAACACACTACTAGGGTAAACTCGAATATTGTAGTATATGGAAGTCCTCATTCCATCATATTTGTGTCCAAACGATGACAGGCAAAAACCATCCATCACTTATCTTTTTCAGTAAAACGGGGTGGTGGGTGGGGACATCCTCCAAAATAAAAAAAGGTACACAACAAAACCCCAAACACTTTCTCATTCATAATAATTTTTCACCACCAAAGACGTGTACCCAAAGAAGTGACGGAATCTCTTGTTCCTTACATATCCAGTTAGCAGTTTGGTCTCTTATTGGACCTTATCTTTTATAATTGAATGGTCAGGAAGTTTGGACTTGACGTGCTCTATGAGAGAAAAGTAGAGTATGACCTCTCCACCAGTTTATAGCCCTTGAGATTAGCTGCTGAGTCATTTAGGCATCGGTTCTGCAGCAAAGGCCCATTACACTAAGTTGAATAAAAATTCATTTCTGAGATGGAAAGACAATAGCGACATTTGTTGGGAATGAGATGATGTAAGAAACTTCACTCTCTTTTGTGGACATCTGGACTCACGATTTTGAACTGTTGTTTATAAGACACTCTTTTCCGTTCTCTTTGGATGGTTGTTTTGTGTAGCACAGGGATTATGAACATTGGAAATCTGCTTTGTAAACTGGAATAATTAGTGCAAATCCAGAATAGCCAAGTGTTATTCCTTGAATTCAATGGCGTAATTGAATCGTGTTTTCTTGATTTGGAAGATGGCTTTGTTCTTAATTGTTGGTGCATTTTCATTATCATCAGAGACACTAAGGACAATTGAAAGAATCTCCTACTCATGCAAAGAAGTCTAGAGAATGGCAGCAGTTTTACTAAGCCATGTCATCCACTTCGCAATTCTTTACCATTAAGGAGTCTTGATGCTTACACATGTAAAAATAGTTCTCCTTATACCGGTTGAATTGAATCTGAGGCAAATTGTTTCATCTAAGAATGTGTGTCCATCGTAAAGGCAAAGAATTCTTTTCCATGAAAAGGAGATAAAAAAATTGAGCAATTTTTGTGCATTCAAATTGTATCTATAGGTCGGGGTCAATCTTTTTTTAATGACTCATTTTAATGTGACATTGAAAGCAATACTCTTTTGATTGGCCTTATCTTGGGCTCCCTCTCATTGTATAGACACTTGGCTTTATTAAAGTTTTGTTGTATGACCAACATAGCAATGAGATGAACTATTTTCATTTCTCATGATAAATAAGACATGAGATGATATGGGTATATCTGTCCAACACTGTAATGTTTCCAAGGATTGTAGTACATGTTTTATGTATAACATAGCGAGAATTTTCTCTTTGCACACATGCATAGACATCCAACCGCATGCTCGTCCCAAAGAAGCTTTTGATGAAAATACTATTTACTCATGTAACCAAAATGAAATAATACCTACATGCCTCTCAAACACACCCACTAGGTGATGGATAGGAAACAGTTCTAATAGTATACATGGTTTTATTACTGAAATGCACTTGGTGCGGTGAAAGAGTACCAGCATTTTAAGCGTGTTTTCAGTCTACAGAATATCCCACAGTTTTGACATAATTTTATTTACATGTGAAAAATTGGGGAAAAGAGATGTTTTACATTTGTGAAAGTGGGTCTGCCTCTGAGAGGAAGTTCTTCATGCCATATAGCCAACTGTACCATATTTTGACTTTTCATTTAGCACTCTGGCCTAGTGGAAGGAGGAGATTTGCTACTAAGCAAAACTCCCTTGGTTTCCATGTGCTGTGGTACTCTGTTGGAGAAAGGTGGAGAATACTCTCTTAAATCCACAAGTAGGATCATTTTTAGTTGTGAGTTTGTTATCCGGAGACACAACAGCGAATCTGTTTTAACATAGAAAACAGATAGAAACTTTTTCCATGACACAACATCACTGACTTCATTATTTCTTTCCTCAGTGTTTGGAAGAAAGGAGTACGAATCAGATTTTCAAAAGTCATTCTGAACTCAAATTATTGAAATACAGGTCTCTTAAGAATATATTGCTAATAGGTCAAATTAAATTGGTGGGACAGCTAAGATAGGAGAGGCACAAACAAAAGAAAGCACTGATACTTCTACCTTTCCGGTAGTCTTATGTTAAAAAATGTTCACTCTCTGTGTGATTGCCTTTAAATGACTGTTGTGTTTCATTATTTTCAGAGCAACTGAAGGACCTAAATGGTAAGTGTAGTACCGTTCTTTTACAAGAATTTTAATAGTCTCAAGGGTTTCTGCCGTGCCTGCAAAACTGTTTGGATTTATAGAATTATGTCAAATGATATGCACCACTTAGCATTTTTGTCCATTTTGCCCACTTTTCTATAACTGAGTCCTTACTTTAGGATCCAAATTTTGTTTTTCTATGTTGAATTTTTACAAGAAAGCAGGTTCTAATTTGCTGACTAGCATCCCGTATCTCAGAGTAGGGAAAAGGTTTTTCCAATGAAAATTTGTAACAGACATTTGTTATTATATAGGGTAAAATCCACCTGGATGCCCATATTAAGTTTTGTTTTTATTTTCCCCCCATCTCTATACTACTGCATCAAAAGCCAAAATACTCCCTAATAAGTAAGCACTATGTCATGCTCACATTTTTTAGCAAGCATGAGAACTTTTTGTTTTTTTCTTAGAATTTTAGATATATAATGGCAATGTTGACATAACACACTACTAGGCTAAATTCGAATATTGAAGTAGATTGCAGGCATCATTTCATCATTTTTGTGTCCGAACGACAACAGGCAAATCCCATCCATCACCTATGTTGTCAATAAAAGGGGCGGGGGTGTCCCCTGAAAATAAAAAGAGGCACAAAACAAAACTCCAAACCCTTTATCATTCATAATTTCTCACACCAACCAAGGTTGTATACCCAAAGAGGTGAAGGAATCTGTTCTTCCTTAAATATCCAGTTGGCCATTTGGTCTGCTAAATCGGACCTTACCTTTTATCATTGGAAATTCAGGACATATGGAATTCACATGTACCTTGAGAGGAGAGTGGAGCATGACCTCTCCACAGGTTGATAGCCCTTGAGATCAGCTATAGAGTCATTTAAGCATCGGTTGTGCAGCAAAGGCCCATTGAAACAAAATGAACAAAAATTCTTTTCAGAGATGGAAAGATAATAGCGACATTTGTTCGGAATGATATGGTGTGAGACACTTCACTCACTTTTGTGGACATTTAGACTCATAATTACTGAACTCTTTTTTATAAGACACTCTTTTCAGTTCTCTTGTTGTTGTTCTGTGCCGTCGAGTCGTTTGCGACTCATAGCGACCCTATGTACAACAGTCCTAAACCCTGCTCTATCCTGTGCCAATCTCATTGCCTCTGACACACCCATCCCGATTACCCCAGTCACTGAATCAATCCACCTCATAGAGCGTCTTCCCCTCCTGCGCTGTCCCTCTACTCTACCCAGGATGATGTCCCTCTCTAAAGACCTGTTTCTCCTTACAACATGTCCAAAGTACGTCAGATGAAGCCCAAGAATCCTTGCTTCCAAGGAGCAGCCTGGTTTAACCCTCTCTAGGTTTAATCTGTTGTTTTCTTGGCAGTCCATGGTACATTTAATACTCTTCTCCAGCACCATAGCTCAAAAGCGTCAATTCTCCTTCTATCTCCCTAGTCATTGTCCAACTCTCTGATGCATAACAAGTGATTGCAAAAACCATGGCCTGTATCAGGCGCACCTTAGTCTCCAGAGAGATATCTTTGCTCTTGAGTACTTTAGAGAGGTCCTTAACCGCAGACTATCCCATCGCAATACCTTTTTTTTATTTCCTCGCTGCTGGTGCCAAGAGTGTTGACTGTGGAGCCGAGGAAACTGAAGCTGTGAAAAATCTCAATCTCTTCACCATCCATTCTGATGCTACTCATTGGTCTAGTGGTAAGAATCTTTGTCTTCTTGACATTGAGGTTCAGTCCATACTGAAGGCTGTAGCCTTGACACTCCACAGTAAGTGCCTGAGGACCTCCTCAGTTTCAGCGAGCAGAGTTGTGTCATCTATCTGCATAACGCAGATTGTTGATAGATCGTCCAACAATCCTAAGGCCACGCTTCTCCACACAGAGTCCAGCCTCTCAGACAATCTGCTCTGCATACAGGTTGAAAAAGTATGGAGAGAGGACACATCCCTGGCGTACACCCTTTCTAAATTTGAACCAAGTGGTGTTGCCCTGCTCTGTTGTGATTGGCTCTTGGTCCAAGTATAGGTTTCACATTAGAACGATTAAACGTTCTGGGATTCCCATTCTTCTCAGAGTCAGCCTCAGTTTGTTATGATCCACGCAGTCAAATGCCTTTGCATAATCAATGAAACACATATAGACATTCTGGTATTCGCAGCTTTTAGCTAAGATCCATCTACCATCAGCTACAATATCCCTAGTACCACCACCTTTTCTAAACCCAACCTGGACTTCTGGCAGTTCTATGCGTATGTACTGTTCCAGTCGTCTTTGGATAATCTTCAGCAGAATCTTGCTTGCATGTGAAATCAATGATATTGTTCTGTAGTTTCCACACTCAGTTGGGTCGCCCTTCTTTGGGATGGGAACAAATATAGAGCTCTTCCAGTCAGTTGGCCAAGTGGTTGTTCTCCAGATTTCTTGGCACAACTTGGTGATCACATCCAGGGCAGCGTCT
>NW_006400301.1:319514-320795 GCF_000299155.1 Elephantulus edwardii
ATTGGCACAGGACAGAGAGGAGTTTAGGGATGTTGTACATAGGGTCGCTATGAGTCGCAGGCGATTCGACGGCACATGACAATAACACAACAGGTTTGAATTTGTTCTTCAGTTCCTTGAACTAAAGAAATGCTGAATTGAGTTCGGCCCTTTTGATATTCCAACTCTATTCAGTGCTACCTTTTGTAATCTTCTGTTCAGCTCTTTAGTGTCTTGGACTCTTCCTTGTGTTTTGGTTTCTCTACATTCCAGTGCAATCTTCAAAGTTTCTTCTGACATGCATTTTGGTCTTTTCTTCCTCTTCTGTCTTTGTAATGACCATTTGCACTCTTCTTGGTAATACATTTAAGATCCTCCCACAACTCATCTGGTCTTCACCCATTAGTGTTCAAAGACTGAATCCTGTTCCTGAGATGATTCTGAAATTGAGGTGGGATGAAATTAAAGTCATATTTTGGCTCCTGTGGATTCGCTTTAATTTTCCTTCGCTTCAGCTTGAACTTGCTTATAAGTAGTTGGTGGTCTGTTCCACAGTCAGCTCCTGGCCTAGTTTTCACAGTTGATGTTGAGCTTCTCCAGTGGTTTTTTCTGCAGATATAATCGATCTGATTCCTATGCATACCATCAGGTGAAATCCATGTGTATAACCTGCGTTTATGTCTCCAAAAAAGCGTATTTGCAATGGATAAGGCATTGATTATGCAAAATTCAATCATTCTATCTCCAGCACTTCTTACACCCATTACTTGAAGATGACAAAAAATCTTTTCAGAGACAGAAAGACATTAGTGACAATTGTTCTGAACGATATGGTGTAAGACAATTTACTATCTTGGGTAGACATCTGGGCTCATGATTCCTGACCTGTTTTTTATAAGACACTCTTTTCAGTTCTCTTAGGACTGTTCTTTTCTGCAGCACAGGCTTTACTAAGAATTGAAATCTACTTGGTGACCGGGGAAAAAATAGTGCAAATCAAGAAAGGCAAACTTTAGCCCATGAACTCACTGGAGTAATTGAATTGTGTTCTCTTCATTTGGAAGATGACTTTGTTCTTAACTGTTGTTGCATTTTCACTGTCTTTCAGACACACTGACCAAGGACAATGGTAAGAATCTCCTAGTCATGCAAAGAAGTCAAGAGAAGGGCTACAATTTTATACGGCAGTGTCGTCCCTTGGCAATTCTTTACCCTTAAAGAGTCTTGATGCTTACCCCTGTAGAAACACTTCTTCACATCACTGGTTACATTGAATTTGAGGCGAATTGGTCCATCTCAGAA
>NW_006400301.1:325404-326614 GCF_000299155.1 Elephantulus edwardii
CACATTGACGCAACACTATTTGGAAAGGCCTAATCTTGGGCTCACTCTCATTATATAGACACCTGGTCTTTATTGAAGTTTCGTTGTATGACCGACATAGCAATGAGAAGAACTACTTCCATTTCTCAGGACAGATAAGGCATGAGATGATATGAACATATCGGTCCAACACTGTAATGTGTCCTAAGACTGTAGTTATGTAATGTAGTGTGAACTTGCTCTTTTCACACACGCGATGACAGCCAACCTCATGCACGTCCCAATGGAGACAAAACCTTCGGCTTTTGATGTCAATATTGCTCAGTTTTGTAACCAAATGAAGATACAGTATTCACATGCTTCTAAAGCAGGTCACCCAGGTAGAAAGCGAGGAACCAGTCCCAATAGCAAATGTGGTTTTATTAATTAAATGGACTTGGTGGGGTCATAAAGTTTAGCAGCATTTTAAGAGTGTTTTCAGACTACAGCATATTCCACAGTTGTGACTTTGTGTGTGTGTGTACACCTGAACAATGGGGAAAAAGTCGTATTTTGTAGTTTTTAAAGTGGATCTGCCTCTGAGAGGCAGTTCTTCAGGCAATGTAGGCAACTGCACCGTATCTTGTCTCTTGGGCTGTTCATTTAGCGCTCTGGCCTAGTGGAAGGTGGGGATTACCTATTCAGTAAATGCACATTCGGTTTCCATGTCCCAGATGCTCTGTGAGAGAAAGATGGAGAATATTCGCTTAACTCCACATGTAGGATCAGTTATGGGTTGGTTGTCAGTTCGTCATCCAGACAGTCAACATAGAATCTCTTTTGACACGGACAACAGAAAGAACCTTTTTCCATGACACAATGTCAAGGACTTCACTAAATTCTTACCTGAGAGTTTGCAAGAAAGCAGTAGGAACTGTATTTTCAAAAGTCATTTTGATCTCTATTATCGAAATACTAGACTCTGAAGTAGATATTGCAAATAGGTCAAATTAATTTGGTGGGACAGCAAAGATAAGACATGCACAAACAGAAGGAAAGCACTAATAGTTCTACCCTTCCATAAATCTTATGTCAAATAATGTTCAGTCTCTGTGTGACGATTCCAGTTGCCTTGAAATGACTGTTGTATTTCATTATCTTTCAGAGCAACTGAAGGGCCAAAATGGTAAGGATACTACCATTCTTTTCACAGGAATTTTAATATGTGCAAGTGTTTGTGCCGTGCCTGCAA
>NW_006400301.1:328112-333180 GCF_000299155.1 Elephantulus edwardii
GATATGAACATATCGGTCCAACACTGTAATGTGTCCTAAGACTGTAGTTATGTAACGTAGTGTGAACTTGCTCTTTTCACACATGCAACGACAGCCAACCTCATGCACGTCCCAATGGAGACAAAACCTTCGGCTTTTGATGTCAATATTGCTCAGTTATGTAACCAAATGAAAATACAGTATTCACACGCTTCTAAAGCAGGTCACACAGGTAGAAAGCAAGGAACCAGTCCTAATAGCAAATGTGGTTTTATTAATTAAATGGACTTGGTGGGGTCATAAAGTTTAGCAGCATTTTAAGAGTGTTTTCAGGCTACAGCATATTCCACAGTTGTGACTTTGTGTGTGTGTGTACACCTGAACAATGCAGAAAAAGAGGTATTTTGCAGTTTTCAAAGTGGATCTGCCTCTGAGAGGCAGTTCTTCAGGCAATGTAGGCAACTGCACCATATCTTGTCTCTTGGACTGTTCATTTAGCACTCTGGCCTAGTGGAAGGTGGGGATTATGCTATTCAGTAAAAGCACGTTCGGTTTCCATGTCCCAGATGCTCTGTGGGAGAAAGATGGGGAATATTCGCTTAACTCCACATGTAGGATCAGTTATGGGTTGGTTTCTAGTTCGTCATCCAGACAGTCAACATAGAATCTCTTCTGACACGGACAACAGAAAAAATCTTTTTCCATGAAACAATGTCAAGGACTTCACTAAATTCTTACCTGAGAGTTTGCAAAAACGCAGTAGAAATTGTATTTTCAAAAGTCATTTTGATCTCTATTATCGAAATACCAGACTCTGAAATAGAAATTGCTAATAGGTCAAATTAATTTGGTGGGACAGCCAAGATAGGACATGCACAGACAGAAGGAAAGCACTAATAGTTCTACCCTTCCATATGTCTTATGTCAAATAATGTTCAGTCTCTGAGTGACGATTCTAGTTGCCTTTAAATGACTGTTGTATTTCATTATCTTTCAGAGCAACTGAAGGGCCAAAATGGTAAGGGCACTACCATTCTTTTCACAAGAATTTTAATATGTGCAAGGGTTTGTGCCGTGCTTGTAAAGGTGGTTCTACTTGTAGAATTTTGTAAAATGATCTCCAGCAATTAACACTTTTTTCTAGTTTTCCCTCTTTACCCTAATTACGTCCTTAAATTAGTGTTCAAGTTATGTTTTTCTGTGCTGAATTTTAGAAGAAAGCAGGATCTACTATGTTGAGTAGGGTCAAATATCTCCGCGCCTCAGTGTAGAATAAACTTCAAAGAAAAATTCGTTTCAATGAATATGTGAAACAAAAATTTGTTTATTTATAGGGTAAAAATCAACTGGATGTCCACATTAAGTTTTAATTTGGTTTTGCCCTATCTCTATACTACTACGCCAAGAGTAGAAATATCTGTATTTCGACAGTTGTATATCTTTTCCAGTATTTTACGCAAGCACTTCTGAACAATTTGTCCTTCCTAGCTTTTTACTAATATAAAAGCAATGGTCACTTGCCCTCTCGCAGACTTAACTCAAATATTGAAGTATATTTCAATCATCATTCCATCATATTTCTGTCCAAACAAAGACAGGCTACTCCAAGTGATAACTTACTGTTTCTGGAAAAGTGGGGGTGGCGGGGGACTGGAAAACATGCAAACAAAAAAGACAACTGCAACCCCTATCTAATTAACAATTCCTCACTCCAATTATAGAGACATACCCAAAGAGGTGAAAGAATCTCATCCTCCTTAAATGTCCAACTCCAGATTGGTCTCCTAAACAGAGCTTACTTATCACTGGAAGGTCACTTAGGAAGAATTTCACATGCTCCTTGAGAGAAAAGTGGAGCATGACCTCTCCACTGGTTTATAGCCATTGAGATCAGCTGCAGAGTCATTTAGACATTGGTTCTGCAGCAAAGGCCCCTTACACCAAGATAAATAAAAATTCTTTTCAGAGACGGATAGACATTAGTTACATTTGTTCAGAATGACACGGTGTAAGACACTTCACTCTGTTTTGTGGACATCTGGATTCATGATTCCTGACCTGTTGTTTATAAGACACACTTTTCAGTTCTCTTTGGATGGTTGTTTCATGTAGCCCTGAGTTTGCTAATGGTTGAAATCTGCTTTGTAACCGGGAATAATTAGTGCAAATGCAGAATAACCACATGTTAGCCCATGAATTCAATGGTGTAATTGAATTGTGTTTTCTTCATTAGAAGATGAATTTGTTCTTAATTATTGTTTTTCCATTTTCACACTCATCAGAGCCACTGACTAAGGACAATGGAAAGAATCTCCTACTCATGCAAAGTCTAGAGAATGGCCAATATTTTACTAAGCCATGTCATCCCCTTAGCAATTCTTTACCATTAAAGATTTGTGATGCTTACACATGTAAAAATAGTCCTCCATATCACCATTTGCATTGAATTTGCAGCGAATTGTTCCATCTCAGAAGGTGTGTCCATGGTAAAGGCAAAGAATTCTTTTCCATGAAAATAAGATACAAATTGAGCAATTTCTGTGCATTCAAATTGTACCTATAGCTCGGGATCAATCTTTTGTATGACTCATTTTAATGTGACATTGAGAGCAATACTAATTTGATTGGCCTTACCTTGGGCTCCCTCTCATTGTATAGACATTTGGCTTCATTGATGTTTCATTGTATGACCGACATAGCAATGAGATGAACTATTTTCATTTCTCATGACAAATTAGACAGGAGAGGATATGGCTATATCTGACCAACACTGTAATGTTTCCAACGATTATAGTACATGTTTTAGGTATAACTTAGGATCATTTTCTCTTGGCACAATGCATAGACATCCAACTGCATGGACGTCCCAAAGCAGCTTTTGATGAATATACTATTTAGTCATGTAATATCGTACCTACATACCGCTCAAGCACAACCACCAGGTGACGGATAGCAAACAGTTCTAATAGTATATGTGGTTTTATTAATGAAATGCACTTGGTGGGACGAAAGAGTATGAGAATTTTAAGCTTGTTTTCAATCTATACAGAGTATTCCACGGTTTCACCAGTATTTTGTATACTTCTGAAATATTGGGGAAAACAGGTGTTTTACATTGGTGAAAGTGCATCTGCCTCTGAGAGGCAGTTCTATAAGCAATATAAGCAACTGTACCATATTTCCTCTCTTAGACTGTTCATTTAACACCCTGTCCTAGTGAAAGGAGGAGATTTGCTATTGAGCAAAATAACACTTGGTTTCCATGTGCTAGAGTGCTCTGGAGGAGAAGGATGGAGAATATTCTCTTACATCCATATGTAGGATTATTGTGAGTTGTTAGTTTGTTATCCGGACACTCTACAGTGAATCTCTTTTAAAATGGACAACACACAGAAACTTTTTCAATGACACAACATCAAAACTTCATTAATTTCTTTCCTGAGAGTTTGGAAGAAAGGAATAGGAATAGGATTTGCAAAAGTCATTCTGATCTCACATTAAAGAAATAGTGGACTCTGAAGCATATATTGCTAATAGGTGAAATTAATTTGGTGGGACAGCTAAAATAGGACAGTCAAAAGCAAAGTAAAGCATTAATACTTCCAGTAGACTTATATCAAATAATGTTCACTCTCTGCATGATGATTGCAGTTGCCTTTAAATGACTATTCTGTTTCATTATCTTACAGAGCAACTGAAGGACCTAAATGGTAAGTATAGTACCATTCTTTAACAAGAATTTCAATATTCGCAAAGGTTATTGCCATTTGGATTTATCGAATTATGTCAAATGATATCCACGAATAAGCACTTTGGTCCATTTTGCCCACTTTTCCGTAACTGAGTCCTTACAATAGGGTCCACATTTTGTTTTTCAATGTTGAATTTTTTTTAAAAAAAGGAAGGTTCTACCTTGCTGACGAACGTCCTGTGTCTCAGAGTATGGAAAAAGTCTTTACAATAAAAATTTGTAACAGACATTTGATTATTATATAGGGTAATATCCAACTGGATGCCCGAATTAAGTTTTGTTTTGGTTTTTCCCCCATCTCTATACTACTACATCAAGAGCCCAAATAGTCCCTAATAAGTAAACAATATGTCATGCTCACATTTCGTGGCAAGCATGAGAGCAATTTGTTTTTTTCTTAGAATTTAGATATATAAAGGCAACGTTGACTGAACACACTACTAGGCTAAATTCGAATATTGAAGTAGATTGCAGACATCATTCCGGTCATATTTGTGTCCAAAAGACGAAAGGCAAATCCCATCCATCAATTGTGTTTTCAATAAAAGGGATGGGGGAGTCCCCCGAAAATAAAAAAGGCACACAACAAAACTCCAAACGCTTTCTCATGCACAACTTCTCACACCAATCAAAACTTATACCCAAAGAGGTGAAGGTCTCTCTTGTTCCTTAAATATCCAGTTGGCTGTTTGGTCTGCTAAGTCGGACTTTACCTTCTATCATTGGAAATTCAGGACGTTTGGACTTCACATGTTCCTTAGGAGGAAAGTGGAGCATGACAACTCCACCGGTTGATTGCCCTTGAGATGAGCTGCAGAGTCATTTAAGCATCCGTTGTGCAGCAAAGGCCCACTACACCAAGATGACCATAAATCCTTTTCAGAGACAGAAAGACATTAGTGACATTTGTTCGGAATGACACGGTGTAAGACACTTCACTCTCTTTTGTGGATATCTGGACTCATGATTCCTGACCTGTTTTTTATAAGACACTCTTTTCAGTTCTCTTGGGATGGTTCTCTTCAGCAGCGCAGGCTTTACTAAGAGTTGAAATCTACTTCGTTACCGGGGAAAAAATAGTGCAAATCCAGAAAGCCAAACCTTAGCCCAGGAACTCACTGGAGTAATTCAATTCTGTTCTCTTCATTTGGAAGATGATTTTGTTATTAACTGTTGTTGCATTTTCACTGTCTTTCAGACACACTGACCAAGGACAATGGTAAGAATCTCCTAGTCATGCAAAGAAGTCAAGAGAAGGGCTACAATTTTATACGGCAGTGTCGTCCCTTGGCAATTCTTTACCCTTAAAGAGTCTTGATGCTTACCCCTGTAGAAACA
>NW_006400301.1:334201-334722 GCF_000299155.1 Elephantulus edwardii
GAAATACTAGACTCTGAAGTAGATATTGCTAATAGGTCAAATTAATTTGGTGGGACAGCCAAGACAGGACATGCAGAAACCGAAGGAAAGCACTAATAATTCTACCCTTCCATATATCTTATGTCAAATAATGTTCAGTCTCTGTGTGACGATTCGAGGTGCCTTTAAATGACTGTTGTATGTCATTATCTTTCAGAGCAACTGAAGGGCCAAAATGGTAAGGATACTACCATTCTTTTCACAAGAATTTTAATATGTGCAAAGGTTTGTGCCGTGCCTGCAAAAATGGATCTATTTATAGAATTTTGTAAAATGATCTCCACCAATTAACACTTTTTTCTAGTTTTCCCTCTTTACCCTAATTACGTCCTTAAATTAGTGTTCAAGTTATGGTTTTCTGTGTTGAATTTTAGAAGAAAGCAGGACCTACTATGTTGAGTAGGGTCAAATATCTCCGCGCCTCAGTGTAGAATAAACTTCAAAGAAAAATTCATTTCAATGAATATGTGAAACAAGGATTT
>NW_006400302.1:0-30455 GCF_000299155.1 Elephantulus edwardii
CCCTCCACCATGCAGCCCTCGCTCTAGTCTCCTGTGATGACAGAAATACCCAGTTACATCTCTCTTTTAAACGGTTCTCTCCCTCCTCTGTTTCAGTGCAAGCTGTATTGTTAACAAGCTTAATCTCTTCTCCATCTATCACGATGCTGCCAATTGACACAGTTATGAGAAAGTCGACCTTCTTAATGTTGAACTTCAATCCATACTGAAAACTACAGTCAACTTTCTGCAGCAAGCACTTCATGACCTCCTCAGTTTCGGCAAGCAAGGTTGTGTCATCTGCATAATGTAGGTCCAGTTCTAATGCCAAATTCCTCCTCATAACATCCAGCCTCCCAAATTATCTATTCTGCATAGAGATTGAAAAGGTATAGAGACAGGTCGAATCCCTGATGTGTTCATGTCCTGATTTTAAACCAGGCAGTGTTTCCCTACTCTGCTCTGAGGACTGCTTCCTGGTCCAAGTATAGGTTTCACATAAGCACAATCAAGTGTTCTGGGATTCCCATTCTCCTCAAGGTTGTGATCCACATAGTCAAATGCCTTTGTGTAGTCAACAAAACACAGACATTTCTCTGGTACTCTTTGCTTTCTGTGAAGATCCATCTGACATTGGCGACAATGTCTCTAGTGCCATGACCAGAAATTTGGTATTTCACAATTATAACAAGATTTGCTAAAAAGCTGTATTACTGATGGACTTTATTGTCTTCCTGCTCCCCAAATTCTACCGAAAAGCCACACCTTTGCCCCAGTGATAAGTAATAGACTCTTGAAAATATCACAAATTCACTCACGTTTAAGAGACTAAAGAATCAGGTAAATAGGCAAGACTCAATGATAAACCTTTCAAACAGCGTTCTTGATTCTTGTTAACAGCAGTTTTAAACCAGCTCAAATGTTTTACCTACAGAAACAATGGGTCTCTCTCTACCCAAAGGCTCACTAGTTTGAATTAAATACTACAAATTTTAGCCTCTATACATACATACATACATAGGGTTTTCAGGGCCTGCTATTTTGGAAGTGAATGGCCAATCCTTCTGCCTAGTATACGTCACTCTGAATGTTCAGATCTAGAGAAGTATCCAACAGATAAGCATTTTACAGAGAAAGTGAAAATATATCCTTTATTGTGGAATTAACCATTAGTTTTGATGTTGTCCCTGCCCTTGGCGCAAGTGTCCTGACCCACTTATGTCTTTGCTCCACCATCCATCAAGATACCCCTAAACGGGGCTGCTTCTTGGAGGCAAGGATTCTGAGGCTTGGTCTAACATACTTTGGTCATGTTGTAAGGAGGGATCGGTCCTTGGAGAGGGACATCCTGCTTGGGAGGTGGAGGGCAGGCACAGGAGGGGAAGGACCTCTAGGAAGTGGATTGATACGGTAACTGGGGAAATTGGGATGAGTGTGTTGGAGACAGTGAGATTGGCACAGGACAGAGCAGAGTTTGTTTAGAGCTGTTGTACATAGGGTCGCTATGTGACTCGAAGGCACATAACAACAACACATACATACATATACACACACATCACAATACGTCTTTTAATTTCCTGGCTGCTGGTGCCAAGAGTGTTTGATTGTGGAGCCAAGAAGACTAAAGCTGTGAACAATCTCAATCTCTTCACCATCCATCCTGATGCTACCAATTGGTCCAGTGGTGTGAATCTTTGTCTTCTTGACATTGAGCCTCAAACCATATTGAAGGCTGCAGTCCTTGACCCTCTGCAACAAGTCCTCCTCAGTTTCAGCAAGCAGGGTTGTGTCATCTGCATAACACAGATTGTTGATAGATCTTCCACCAACCCTGATGCCACATTTCTCCTCATAGAGCCCAGCCTCCAGGATGATCTGTTCTGCATAGAGGTTGAAAAGGCATGGAGATAGGACACATCCCTGGCGTATGCCCTTCCCAATTCTGAACCATGCAGTGTTCCCTTACTCTGTTCTGACGACTGCCTCTTGATTCAAGTATAAGTTTCACATTAGCACGATCAAGTGTTCTGGAATTCTCATTCTTCTCAGAGTCAGCCACAGTTTGTTATGATCCACACAGTCAAATGCCTTTGCATAATCAATGAAACACAGATAGACATTCCTCTGGTACTCCCTGCTTTCAGCCAAGATCCATCTAACATTAGCTACAATATCCCTAGTACCACGACCCCTTCTAAACGCAGCCTGGACTTCTGGCAGTTCTCTGCTGATATGCTGTTCCAGTCGTTTTGGGAAAACCTTCAGCAGAATCTTGCTTGCCTGTGAAATCAACGATATTGTTCTATAGTTTCCACACTCTGTTGGGTCACCTTTCTTTGGAATGGGAACAAACATAGATCTCTTCCAGTCAGTTGGCCAAGTGGTTGTTCTCCAGATTTCTTGACACAACTTGGTGAGCACATCCTGGGTATCATCTGTTAGCTGAAATATGTCAATTGGTATACCATCTATTCCTGGGACCTTATTTTTTGCTATTTCTTTCAAAGCAGCTTGAACACACATGAGCGAAGACCAGATGAGTTGTGGGAGGATATCAAGGGTATAATCCAAGAAGAGTGCAAATGTTCATTACAAAGACAGAAGAGGAAGAAAAGACCAAAATGAATGTCAGAAGAAACTCTGAATATTGCACTGGAGCACAGAGAAGCCAAAGCACAAGGAAGAATTCAAGATGCTAAAGAGTTGAACAGAAGATTTCAGAAGGCAGCGCGGGATGACAAAGTAAAATATTACAATGAAATGTGCAAGGAGTTGGAATCAAAAAACCAAATGGGTTGAACTCGCTCAGCATTTCTTAAGCACAAAGAACTGAAGAACAAATTCAAACCTCGAGTTGCTATAATCAAGGATGCTTTAGGCCAGTGAATGGTAGGCCCCATAATTGCTCTGGAGGTGTTCTCAGTGGAAGGAAATCAAATGACTTGCTGTGAATAGAGCCTCAGTGGCACTGGGAAGGCACAAACTACAGAGTAATTGAAGAGTTCTGTTTGTCATGTGACAGTTCACACAGACTGTAAGTGACACCTACCTGGAAAAACAAATCCATGCTTAATTAGGCATTTAGTGAGAAAAAGAATAGGGAAACAGTTATCCAAGGAAGTGAACACTTGATGGATAGGCCACATAGAGGGTCAACCCAAAGCCAAAACTGTTCAGGATCCCCTTTTGTCGTCCCCTTTGTGGACCAAGTAGATTGCAAAGGACTCCTCGGCAAAACGTCTTTGGAGGCATCAGAATGTAAGGAATTGCTCCGCTGTCCTGAAGACAGTCTATATATACACATCTTTCCCCCCTTTTTTTAAAATTTTACACTGGTTTGCATACAAAATTCATTCATTTACATGGTATTTCACTCATTCCTTCACTCACATTGTGGTTCATACGTCATTCCCATACACTATATTTTATAAAATTAATCACTATTCATCCATGCCCACCATCACCCCATCTTTTCTGGTCCTCACTGGACCTTTCCTAACTTCTTCACCCCTTCCCTCCACCCACCAAACTCTGTGACCCCGTGATTTTCCTCTGCCTATTTTCAGCCCCCTGGTTCTTCGAATTTCATGAACTTCTTACTAGTTATCCTTCTGTTTTCACAATAATGGTCTTATGCACTATGTTCTACAAGTATCTTTTCAAAGCCTCCCCTAAGCACCTGCACATTGTGTCAGCTTCTGAGTAAAAGGCAGAGTTGGAAATATATGGTCTGGACCAGAAAACATTCACAAGAGTGTCTGAACCACTCATCCTGTGGAAGACTTTACCTCAAGCGTACCTTGAACCTAGCTATAACAGATGTGGGACGCTTCGAGGTGCGGGGCAAGAAGAACACCGGGAAGTATGCCCTAAGGGGATTACACAAGATGACTTGTTTTGACTCATTAACATTATGCTTAGTCTGGTTGATAAGAGTCTTCTAGCATTTTCTTTCACTTCTATGGCTAGAAACATTGCCTACATATCCTTACTGTAGAATTTTAAATACATTTTCTTTCTTTTTTTCACTCTATCATAAGGTTAGTTCCAATCTAAAGACAAAACGATCCTTCTCATCTACCAACAAACTATTTCCAAAAAAGAGAAGACAGAAAGAATGATAGAGAAAGAAAAAGAGAAGAGAAGAGGAGGAGAGAGAAGAGGAGGGGAGGGGAGGGGCAGAGGGAAGGGGGGGAGAGAGAGAAAGGAAGAAAACAAAACAAAACTAGTGGTAAGGAGTTGAACTGTGCTGCCAATCCAAAGGTATATCGTTTGAATTAACAATCTGCTCTGAGGAAGAAAGATGGACAATCTCCTCCCATGCCATCTACTGTCTCTGAATGTCCACTGGAGGGTTAGCTATGAGCTTGTTCTGGCTTGACAATACATTATAACAAGAGTAGGGGGTGGGGAAAGAATTGTCGTATTACTTCAGTCCCAAGTTTGTACAGAAAGAACAGTGAGAAAGAAGGTTTAAATTCTACTTTTGTCTTTAACTGGCTCTTTCAGAAGCACAAAGGCAAATCTGCATTTAGAAATATTAGAGGGTAAACAGGGAGAAGCAAGGCATCATTGTTTGTCTTTTGCTAGAAGTCAAGAAAATCGATAGAACAAAGTATTCTTTGAAGCCCTGGCAGTAGACACAGAGATGGCAGTGGCAGAGAACAGAGCTGATGAGAAGCACCACTGCCGTAATTTTTAGAGAAAACTTGATTCCTTTAAGTTGCTTGCCATCAACTGTGGGTCTTGTATAATAGCTGACTGTATTATTTTTTTTTTCTCCCTCAGAATAGGCCTTTGTTGTCATATAGTACTGCACCCTTGAATGCTTCAGTATTAGTTACTTTGCCTAAAAGAAAGGCATACAATACTATACAAAATACTATATTTTTTCAAAACAAAGAAGGAATCAATTATTAAATCATCTCTTCTAAAGAATTCACCAATCTGTAAATAAACCATGTTTGGAAACCACATATTTTCCTGCCTCTGCACTTTTATTTTAGCAGCAGTTTTAACTTAAGAGGTACCATTTCAGCAGCACTTTTCTTAACAAATGAAGATTGCATTCAAGCAACTCTGTTAAGCTCATTTTGTTAAGGATGGGATTCTATTCAAGGGCTTATATGTCCATTTACTGACAGTATCTCCTAGCCTGAAAGATTTCACCAGAACCTTTTAATTTCTAGGATATCTTTCATTTCCATTCAATCTCTGACCACTACCCACCTGTACAAATGTCTAAATAACACCTAGTATACAGTATATAAAGGGAGCTCTGGTGACCCAGTGGCAAGATGCTATGCTGCAATCCCAAAGGCAAGTAGTTCAAGACCACAAGCTGCTCCAAGGGAGAAAGATAGGCAATCTCCTCCTGTACAAAAACTGCCTCTGAAAACTGGCTGGAGAGTCTGCTGATGGGTCAGTTCCACCTCTACAGTACACAACAACAATACAGTAATATAAAGAAGACAAAGATTCTCACCACTGGGCCAACTGGAAACACAATATTAGATGGAGAAGATTGAGGCTGTAGATCTTGCTCAGATCCACAATCACCACTCTTAACACCAGCAATCAGGAAATCAAAAGACGAATTGCATTGGGAAAATCTGCTGTCATAGACCTCTCCAGAGTGCTGAAGAGCAAAGATGTCATTCAAGAGACAAAGGTGCACCTAATCCAGGCCACAGTATTCTCAATTACTTGTTATGTTTCAGAGAGTTGGACAATGACTAAGGATGACAGAAGAATAGGTGTCTTCAAGCTGTGGTGCTAGAAAAGAGTCTTGTCTTTTGTTTTGTTTTGTTTAAATTTATTATTAATTTCAGTAAAAATTTACAGAGACTTTGGATTTCCATTCATTCATTGTTGCACTTTTCTCCCCCCACCCCTCTCCCCTAGTACACTACCCTCTTGGAATAGTAAAACTCTTTCATTGTTTTACAAACCCTCCCCCAGGTCCACTCCACCATGTAGCCTTCGCTCTAGACTCCTGTCATGACAAAAATACCTAATCACATATGCCTTTTAAACCGTTTTCTCCTTCATCTGTTTCAATGCAGCATACATTATTGAACCCATCTTTCTCAGTTTCTCCCTGATCCCAAGGTCAGTCCTGTTTTACAACAGTGGCACCATGCAGTATTTGTTTTTTTGTAACTGAGATACTTCACTCAGCATAATGCCCTCCAGGGTCACCCATTTTGAATAATATTGCATGAGATCCTTGTTTTTCAATGCAGCATAGTATTCCATTGTGTGAATATACCACAGCTTCTCTATCCATTTGTTTGTTGACGGGCACTTAAACAGAAATTTATTCTCCTACAATCTATGAGGCTAAAAATTGGCTTTCAGAAGGCTGGCTCTTGGTCAGTTCTGCAAGAAGGCCCTTGTTCCTTCTTGCCTCTGGAATCTGTAGGCCAAGCATTCCTTGAAAAACTAGCTCTGCATGTCCTGGTCTTTCCCAGTGTGAGATTTCTAGCACAAGAATTGGGATCCAAAGAATGTACTCCACTCTTTGTTTTCTTTCTTAGGGATAACAGAAGTCCTCCCACCCTTCTGCTCATGTCCAATCTCATGAAAGATAAAGAGTTACAGGCTATACCCCAGGAAAATTCCTCGTGCATCAGCTCAAGGCTGAAAATTAAGTGCTATATCTCACTCTGATCCTTTTAAACTGACTGGCTGATCATATGTCATATCACGTCATGGAGGATGACTACACTGTTCTATAATTCCTCTAATGTTGCCTCATTAAAACCATCACTCAATCTTTGCCACAAAGTTAGCTACATATCATAAAGGAGGACTTTCTCACCTTCTCTCCGAGAGCTGCTGCCCTTGGGCTAGCAGCACAACTCCTTCATGGACCCTTCCACCAGAGTTCCCTCATGAATATCCCAGAGCTTAGAATTTACAACACAGAAGATAATGATGCTGTCCCGAGAATCATGCTTTAGCCAAGATCATACATACTTTTGGGGAACCCCATTCAATCCATGGCAAGGGCCTTTTTTGAAAATTCTGCATTTAAATCCTTTTCCCAGAAAATAATGGCATGGTTATACAGAGCTTCCAGGGAAACTTGGAAATGAAGTCTTTATTCTAGGAGAAACTTATCCATAAAGAAGGCAAAGCTAAATACAAGGAGACAACCAATAGTGTCGGCCACAATTGCAAAGTATTTGAGTGGGTTCCAACTCTATGCCAGTGACTGAGTGATGATTTTAAGGAGGCAACTCAACATAAATTTGTTGTTTCTAGTAATAGTAGTTCTTCCCTTTGATAAACTTTACCTCTGCAAACAAGACTGTCCAAAAAGGAAAAAGAAATCTATATGCTCAGCAATGATAAGTAAATCAAACCCTGACAAGAAATAACAAGGTGCTATCAGTGTAAGAGGAGAAGAGGGGAGAGGAGGCGGCCATGTTCTCCCAGGTTTGCTCCACCCAGGGTGGCTAAGATCCTTTTGTCAGAGAGCATGGTGCTGTGTGCACGGGTGTTTGGCGGTCTCTGCAGAAGGACGACTCTGCCTTCAGGAGCCAGGCAAGCCAGGCTTGGCCTTGGGTTGAAGGCAGCAGTCTTTCATTGTTTTTGTTCAGACATTCCTCTAGGTCGTATAGCCCTGGTGTACAAGTTGCCATATTGCGGTCACTTGTGGTTACTGTGAGGCTGAACACTGTGACAGTGATGTGTCAAATGTGTTAATGGTTGGCTACCCAATGCGGACAGAGACTGGGGTGGAACTCCTCGATTAAAACAAGCCTGGAAGGAGGAGTGACATCCACTTCCATAAGAGCTTGCCTCCGGAAACCCTATGAATCTGGAGAGAGGATGAAAGGCACCCAAGCGTCGAGGACTCTCCTTCACGGGGTCGGTATGAGTCGCCTGTGACTCGACAGCATTTAACAACAACAACAACATCAGTGTAAGACATTCAACTGTCGTTATTGGATGAATTCTACAAGGTGCTTTTAATGATTTTTTTTTTCATTTCTATCTTAAGAAAGGTTTTGCCACTTTTATATTGTCCTTGAAAGCAGACTTATATTTCAAATTGTATATATTTGCCATGGTCTTTGCTATCACTTGTTATGCATCAGAGAGTTGGACAATAAGTAAGAAGGATAGAAGGAGAATTGATGCCTTTGAGCTGTGGTGCTGGAGAAGAGTATTGAGAATACCATGGACTGCTAGGAAAACAAACAGATTCATCCTGGAAAGGGTTAAACTGGGCGGCTCCTTGGAGGCAAGAATTCTGAGGCCCCATCTAACATAATTTGGACATGTTATAAGGAGGCACAGGTCCTTGGTGAGGGACATCATGCTTGGTAGGGTGGAGGGACAGTGCAGGAAGGGAAGGCCTCTATGAGGTGGATTGATTCAGTGACTGGGGTAATCGAGATGGGGGTATCAGAGACAGTGCAATTGGCACAGGACAGAGCAGAGTTTAGGGCTGTTGTACACAGGGTCGCTATGAGTCACAAGCGACTCAACGGCACATAACAACAACAACATATATCTGCCAAATTTATTGTTTACCTTCCCTGCTATAGTAGCCACTCTTTGGATGTTTTATTTTCTCAATGGATTTTAGAACCTGAATGAAAAAATATTATGTGACTAGTTGAACAGTCATGTAAAAACCAAATTCAATCAACTTGATTTTTTCCAAGTGTATGCAATATGATTTAAGTCTAATAAAGGGCTTTTCATTTGTCTGTTAAACTCTCAAACACACTCCCTTACATGCATGTGGGGTCAAATGATTTCTACATTTCCTAATCTATCAATAATTGAATTGATGGTTATAGAATAAAATTTATATAGAACTTTCATCAACAGGTAAATGAAGCCAGACTGATAGAAGTGTTGCACACACTTCAACCACAAAGTTCCTAACATTTTGGAAAGTAAGACAAGAGCTTATGAAGTAGTAAGATGGACATACCTAATGCTCCTAAATGTAGCAAAGTAGTAACATTAGTGGCAGTTGCGAGAAACTTAAAGAAAAATCTCCACAAAGTCACTGAGGTACTGCCTCACTCATTTCAAGCAGGTCTTCCTCTGAGGGTGACACTGGTTGGTATCCAGCTAGATGTCATGTGGCTACAAGCAGCTTTGAAGCAATTTTTTTTTCATTAACCACAACAGCATGCGGAATGTTTTAGAGTGGCTAAAACCATCTCAGAAGGACAGATTTGAGGACATGGTGTACTACATCCTAACCAAACCCCACAATTCTGTGGCTAATTCTTTGCCCATTTCTCTTAAATGTAATTGTCTGTTCTTAGAAGTCAGGAAATTCTATAAGAAGCCAGCCTATGATCAAAGGCCTTTCCATCAACTTCTCTCCAAATGCATAATTCACAGCTGGCAAAGACTCAGATGCATTGACCATGAATAAATTTAATTTTGAACTGGAGGTATGTAAAACCTTGTTATACAGCCCACAATGCCATGCATGTGAAGCTCATTTCCCCTTTCCAGGGCAAACTTTCTCTATCTCAGGGTGTTTGTCCTTGTTCTGAGGTAGGAGGAAATCAGGCCTGAATCATTAAATGGACATTTAATGTAGGTATGTGTATATACATATAAATATATGTGTGGAGACATAGATATAGATGTGTGTATATATATGTATGTGTGTATATGACATATATTTGTGAATTTATTTTAAAAGTAAAGATGTTAATAGGCATTTAATTAAAAAGGACCCAGTGCAGAAATAAGCTTGGGAAACACTGGTTAATCAATGAAAAAAGACTTCTTGCTGGTTTTCTCGGAGGTTTTAAAATTGCTATACACATTATGAACGTCACACTAAGAGAGGGGGCAACAGGCAAATTTCCTACTTGAACTCTTGTTCCTCAGGGCACCCTAACATGACAAATGTCCATGGAACATACGTGACTGGGACTGGAAAGAAGTGTATCACAACTAAGCAGTGATTATCTCTAGGCATTGAGGGTTATAGGGAAATTGAATTTTTTTTTTATTTACAAATTCTCTATGATGAACTAGAAACAGTTTTTTAATCTAAAAAAAAGTACATATGATAAAATGAAAAAAGGAATCCTTGAACTGGTATAATGTTTTCATTTTTTTTATTGTTTTGAGTTTGTACACGAAATTTACAATATGAAAAATATACAAGTGAAAACAAGGCCATAAACCTGAGTGTGGTTAGGGTGGATCAGCCACAAACACAAATAAACAAGACATTTCTTGAGTTCTTCCTTTGGTCTGACTATACCCTTCATCCCTTGAGAGATTATAGACCTGAAATCTGGAGATCAGAACCAAGTTCTAGCCCTGTTCCCCACTACAGAAAGGGTGAATTGGTATTATTTTTCTATTTTTAAGGGCACTCTGGTGGCCTGAGGTGGGGAGGACAGGAGGTTGAAATCTGCCAGATGTCCCAGAGGAGAAAGATGGGTAATTTCCTCCCATGTGACTTACAGGCTCTGAAAACCCACTAGACGGACAACTCTGAGTAGGTTCCAACTTGATGGCAAAGCGCTGAACTGAGGTTAACATTTTTTTTTATCAATTTAGTTTGTTGAGGTTAACATTTTTAATCAAAAGTATCTTCCCACTGGCATTGAGTTTCCTTTATTATATTAATAAGGCCAATGTGAGTAGAGAATATATTTTAAACCTAATCACTTCTAAATTAAGGAGCAGGGAACTCTGGTGGCCTCGTCAGTAGGGAGTTACACTACTAACTGAAAAGTGAAGCCTCTCTGGTGATTCAAATATATCAATGACTTCTCGGGAGAAGGATGGAAATCTCCTCCAGTGGGATTTACAGTTGTGGAAGGTCAGCTATGAGTCAGTTCCTACTCCATGGGATGAGATTGAGTTTTTGTTTTGAACTGTGAAACTTTTAAGTTGAAAGGTTTATTATTATTATTATTCTTTATTTATTATTATTATTATTAATAATAATAATAATTACTTTTGAGCAACATAGCAAGCACAAAGAAGAGGGAGGGGACAGAAGTACGCTGAAGACTGCCAAGAAACCAAGTAATATCAGGGCTGTAAAACCAAGCCAAACTCATCGCCACTGACTTAATTCCAACCCACAGGGCCTTGCCATTGTCTGCAAAACTTTACAGCTGGGGCTCACTTGTGTCTCCTCAGAAAGCCTGGCTGATCAGAAAGCATTTGAACTGCTAATCTTTTTGGTTAGCAGTAAAACAAACTATGCTCCATGCCACCAGAACTGCCCTAGAGGTATAAAAAGGAAGAGATTTCTCTTTCTTAATAGAAATATTAGTGCTTACTGTTCTTTAAGATTTATTGTATGCTTACAGTGTGTCAGTTTCTGATATTAATATCATAAAAAAGCAGAATTTATTTCAGTGATTTATTACATAATGCCAATAGCCTGAAAAAGGAAAAGAAACCCTTTAATGATTTTCCCAAAGCTAATAAATAAATTAAAAGCTTTGCAAGCATGATGAAAAGAGTTGCACAATATTAATCTTTAAAATACATATTTACATTATTGAGTTTTTGTCCTAATTATTTAAGTTTATATTCTTACTTTATCATTTTTAGTATCATAAACAAAACTTGCTGGAGTGCATTGTAAATAAAGTTTTATCAATAGATTCATATTTAAACTGCATCCTTCATTCATCTATTAATTTACTGAAAGATTACAATAGGCCAGGAAATATGATAATTATTGGAAAAGTCCATGAAAATAGATCTATAAGGATGACAATCGACATAAATCAAATTCTCACATTATTTTTCCTTCTCTGATACCAGCTGTTCAGGCAGCACATCCTTCTCTGCCTCTAGCCACCCAGAGCTAGGGCAATGCTCACCCTGTCCTTCAGACCTCTAATAGGCAGACATTGGCCACAGTTTAAGGAACTCTGGTGGCTCAGTCCATAGCGTTCTGTGCTGCTCACCCAAAGGCTGCACGTCTCTGAAGACCCAAATCCTCCAGCAGCTCCTCAGGAGAAAGATGTCCTGCCTCTTCCCATTAAGACTAACAGTTTCTGAAACTTGATTGAGGGTTGCTATGAGTTGGCACCAACTTGATGTTAGACTTGAGTTTAAAGTGACATTGTCCATAGTGTGTTGCACTGCTAACCCAAAGCTCAGAGGTTCAAATCCACCAGCCACTTCTTGGAAGAAAAAATGGACACCATACTCCCATGCCAATTACAGTTTCAAAACCTGATGGAGAGTCAGCTACAAGTTAGTTCTGAAATCACTGAGTGAGTGAGAAGAGGGCAAGGTTTAGAATTCCCAACCGAGAGCTTCATGTTCCAAAGGCACATTGTGCTTCAGTATCTAGAGTTTTTCTTGAGGTAGGGGTGAAGGTGGAGGATGGGGGTGGGGGGAAGAGGTGTGTGTAGGTTTCGTTACTAAAGATTCCAGCCCATCTTCCCTAAGGTGAGTCAGTATCATGAGCCTTCCACCCAGAGTTCATTTTATCACATAAACATATCCACAGGAAACAAAATTTGATCTTAAGTCTATTTGCCTTGAATTTACAAACCAACTCAAGAACAAGGTTGAGGCTTTGAACACTAATAAATGAGGACCAGATGAACAATGGGAAGATATCAAGAATATCGTCCATGAAGAATGTAAAACTTCATTACAAAAAAGGAAGAACAACAAAATGGATATCAGAAGAGACTCTGAATGTTGCACTAGAGCTCCGAGAAGCCAAAGCAAAGAGAAGAAATCAAGACGTTAAGGAGCTGAATAGAAGATTACAAAGGGCAGCACGGGAAGACAAGTCAAAGTAGTATAATGAAATGTGCAAATAACTGGAGTCCAAAAATCAAAACGGATGAACTTGCTTGCCATTTCCTAAGCTGAAAAAGCTAAAGAACAGATTCAAGCAGTGAGTTTCAATGCTTATGGATCTATGGGCAGAATATTGAATGCCTCAGAAACATTTTATAAAAAGATGGAAGAAGTAAACAGAATCATTGTATCAAAAAGAATTGGCTGACACAGAAGAATTTCAAGAAATATAAGATCAAGAGGCAATGGTGATGAACGAGGAAGTTCAGGCTGCTCTAAAGGACTTGGCAAAAAAGAAAGCCCCAGGAGTTGACGGTATACCAATTGATATCTATCAATAAACATATGCTGCCCTGGATGTGCTCAACAGGTTGTGCCAGGAAGTCTGGAGGACAACTACCTGGCCAACTGACCAGAGAGATCTGTATGTATTCCCATTCCAAAAAAAGGTGACTGACAGAGTGTGGAAATTATCATACAATATCACTAATATCACATGCATGCAAAATCATGCTGAAGATTATCCAGAAAGGACTGGAACAGCACATTGACAGAGAACTGCCAGAAATGCAATGGGTTTAGAAGAGGTCATGGCACTAGAGACATTATTGCCAATGTCAAATGAATCTTGTCAGAAAGCAGAGTACCAGAACATCTGTGTTTCATTGACTATGCAAAGGCATTTGACTGTGTGGATCACAACAAATTGTGGCTAACTTTGAGGAAAATGCGAATCCCAAAACACTTGATTGTACTTCTGTGAAACCTATACTTGGACCAGGAAGTAGTCCTCAGAACAGAGCAGGGAAACACTGCACGGTTCAAAATCAGGAAGGGAGTGTATCAGGGATGTGTCCTGTTTCCATACCTTTACAATCTATATGTAGAACAGATCATTCAGGAAGCAGAGCTTTCTGAAAAGGAGTGTGGCATCAGGATTGGAGGAAGACTCATTAACAACCTATGTTATGCAGATGACACACCCTTGCTTGCTCAAACTGAGGAGGACCTGAAGTGCTTGCTGCAGAAGATAAAGAACTGTAGTCTTCCATATGTATGGAAGCTAAACATCAAGAAAACCAAGATTCTCACCACTGAGCCAATTGGCAGCACCATGATAGAATTGTTAACAATTAAAGCTTGCTCAGCTCCACAATTGACAGTCTTAACACCAGGAGTCAGGAAATCAAAAGATTAATTGCATTGGGGAAATCTGCTGTCAGGGACCTCTCCAGAGTGCTGAAAAGCAATGATGTCAGGCTAGAGACTAATGAGCTCCTAATCTTCGTAATTACTTGCTGTTCATCAGAGAGCTGGCAAATGACTAAGCAGGAGAGAAGAATCGATGCCTTCGAATGATGGTGCTGGAAAAGAGTTTTGAACATATCATGGACTGCCAAGAAAACAAATAGGTCTGTGTTGGAGAGGGCAAAACCAAGTTTCTCCTTGGAGGGTAGGATTTTGAAGCTCCATCTCACATACTTTGGGCACAGGGCCAGGAGGGACTGGTCCTTGGAGTAGGACATCATGCTTAGAAGGATGGAAGGACAGCATTAGAGAGGAAGACCCCAAATGAGATGGATTGATAGAGTAACTGGGGCAATGGGGGTTAGTGTGTCAGAATTAGTGAGACTGTCTCAGAACAAGGCAGGCTTCAGAGCTGCTATGGGTTGCAGGTGACGACAGCACATAACAACAATAACAACTACTAAGTTTGGTCTGGAGTATTATTGAAGACACAGTCCAAGGTTTTTGTTAAATTATTTCTCAGGAAATAAGGACAAAAAACAAACTCTCTGGGCATAATGGATATATTTTGCAATTTCCTTCTTCACTACTTATTATTTACCCAGTTATCTAAGCAAATGTAATACTTCTGATAAAATTTTTTTAACTGGTATAAAAAAGTTAAAGTTATAATAGAACTATGTAGCAAATATTTCATGACATAATGTGTTTCCTTCTCATCATTTTAATTTTATAATAATATTAACTTAGACTATTTAGAAAAGTCAAGTTTTAATTCTAACCCAAGGGTTCCATATGTTTGGTCTTAAGGCATACTACATTTCATTATTTCAAACTTCCCCAAAGAGGCAGACAACGGTGCCCACCTCAACAAGAACGTAAACATTCAAGTTAAAGCATATCTGCTTCCAACTGCAACCACAATGACTACATTAAACTGGCATGACTATTTCTCCAGGTTCACCACGAGCAAAAGGACTCATCCCAGACTGTCCTCTCCATTGAATGTTTTTAGGCACTATTATGACCAGCTCCTGTTCATACAACTGGAAGGAAACTATAAATGGTCAGCAGGACAACTGTAGGCCAAATTGAGGACTTCACTACCTGTCAAGAGACTTCTACTTACTTGGGCCTCTAAACCTAAGACAAGACTAGAATATCAACAAAAACTTACTCGAACAGCTTTAAGTGGGGAAAGCGAAGGCATTATGTCATCTGAAAACCCTAGTGTTGGACTTTTCAGTTAGCTAGGTAACTACTACCAGGTTTAAGGGTCAGAAATAGGTACAAATTCCTTTGTTTTTAGGCCTGAATCAAAATGCTTAAATTTTGAAACCAGTTAAATCAGAAATTTATTTACTTAATGAAATTGTATCGTCCTGTTTTATTATAGCTCTGCTGAACCCCAACTTGCAGAAAGTGCTAAGATTTCCTTCAATCTCACAGAGCTATATTTCTAAAGACTGTTATGGATTCACAAAACTGTACTAGAAAAGCACTTGATTTGGAAAAAGAAACTTCTACCAAGCAAAACAAGGTTTACCATTTTTATTCAATATTCACTGTACATATTTTCACTAAACACATAATGTTTCCAGTCTACACAGGTCAATTTTGTTCAAGAGCTCACTATTCCATCAAGGAAGACTAGAAGACCAGCTGAAAAGAATTCTTAGAAAGTCAAAGTTACAAGAAACTATTTAGGACAGAACTGAGTTCTATTTTAAGACAAAAAATTCATAAGCAAGAAAAACTGGGCCTGATCTCTAAGTTGTGTGCTCGTTAAATCAATGGGATAAATTCAAGTCAGTTGAACCAGCCTAAAACATAACACAAGTGAAAGCGAAGGGCACGTACAAAAATGGTATGAAAGATTCATGGGCCCAAAACAAGGGATGTAACATTACCAATAAATAAATCACCCAAAAGCACAACACAAGACAACAGATGTATAGCAACTAGCAAAGTTCCATCTCTGTCATATCCTGATACAAAAATAACGCAGTCCTTACAAATGAGAGCTACCTCTCAGGAGCTTGAAGAAATGGTTGCTGCTGTTATTCTTGTTGTTCTTGTTAGATGCTATCAAGTCAGAGAGGTTTAGTAACTTCCTCAAGATTACACAGTTCAGAGGTGGCACAGCCAGAACTGGAGGCAAGGCCAGTGCTTGTAACGACCATGCTCCAACACCAACAAAATCAAATGCAAACTCTCTACCTTGGGATCAAGTAGTTATGTATCATCCCAGTCTTATTTCCTTCTCTTCCCTTCTGTTCTCTTCTTACTACCTGGGGTAAAGCTTTCTACCATACAGCTCTCCCAGTTAGCATACAGGGACTGAATGAATGTTCAAGCTAATGAATGAACAGCCAGTTTTTATTTCATTCAAACACAATCTTCATCTTCAATGCTCTAGGGAGGGAAACTGTGCTCCAACTTCTGCTCAGGTAGTCTACTCTTTAAACATGACACCACGCAATATATAAACACAAAAGAGCTTGGTAAGGTAATTATTCGTGTCCTTTCTGTCAGCAAGGGCTTCCAGCAAGGCAGTGCTTACAGATCAGCATCTAGATATATTGCCAGTCACCTTGGGTGGGGCAGCTGGGCATGTTGAAATATGGTATCTCAGTCCTGGAAGGTTTTTTGGGTGGTTTTGTTGTTGTTTTTTAACAATATATCCTTTTGTCCCAAAAGAAAATTTGATGAGAGAAATCACATTGGCTGAAGTCCTGGGTACTTTAAGAAAATTCCTTTTTGGTTTTTGTTGTTTTTTTTTTTTTTTACTAACTAGGCCAAGAGAATGAACAGATAAGTCTTAGAAATGGTGCAGCCAGAATGCTCTTTAGAGGCAAGAATGATGAGGCTTCACCTCACATACTTGGGACATAATGTGAGAAGGTGCTAAGCCTTGGAAACAGACATGTTGTTGGGAAGGGTGGAGAGTCAGTGAAGGAGAGGAAGACCCTCAACCAGGTGGATTGACATGGTGACTGCTGCAGTGGGCTCCTGTGTATCAGGAAGTGTGAGGATGGCGCAGGAAAACAGCACCTAACAACAACAATAAGGCTTCATCTGGTGGCAATAAGAGAGATAAAATAAAAATTCAGATAGGTACAAAAGCACTAACACATAACCTCTCAGTTTATCTCCACAAAAATGTTCCAGGGTATTACCATCTCCATATGGCTGAGGAAACAGAGGCATAAATACGTTTTGCCAAGACAGCACAATAGAACAGAATTAAATAAGAACTTGTATCTCTTCACATAAAGCCAAGTCCTAGGATCTCAGTGTGAAGATCAGTTCTTTTCTAACAGATCCTCCCTCTGACACAAGGCTTCCTCAATCACAGAGAAAGGTTCTAGCGACTCAGAATGAGTGGAAGCTGGGGCTGAATGACAAAGGGAATCGAGGGTTCCCATAAGAACCAGTGACAGTGTCCCATGTTGATGTTTCTGAGTGTTTAAGACAATCTGTCAGTTGCATACAATAAGTTATAATTCTAAACTGGGCTTCTCTCTCTTCATTATCCTCCCTCCTCAAAACATCCATACAACCCAGAAGCAGAAGAGAAAGTAGCCACTGCTCCTTCCTGGCTTCCTATCTAAAGATGCTATAGGAACAAACACCTCTAAAGGCGCCCTAGGTGCCAGAGCAGAACTTGTGCTCCACAAAATTTTCAGTGGCTGTTTTTTCCCCCAACTTAAATCATCATACCTTTCTTCCACGATAACTCTGGAAAGACTCAAACTGCCAACCTTTCCCTTAATAGCTGATAATGTTTACTGCAGCACCCAGGAACTTTCCAAGGACAGAAAGTAGAAATTAATTATTTTAACCTAAAATTTAATCCCACTGACACTAAGTCAGTTCTGATCATAGCAACTCTCCACCACATTTCGGAAGCTGAAAATATTTACGGGTGGAGACCACCCATCTTTCACCTACAGAGCACTTGGACTTGACTGTGAGTCTTTTGGTTAGTGCCCAATTATGGACTATATCACCTTTAACCTGGAGAAAGATGTTGTGAAGGCAGATCCTTTCTGTAGACCAGCAGCATCTCTGGGAAGGTAAGAGAACTCGGAGCAGAGAATGCATGTGGCATATACAAGGAGGATGGTTCTGAGTATGTGTGCTCTGGGGAACAGCGAAGGGGGCTAGAATTGATTAAAAGTTTTGTTTAGGGTAGCAAAATATTTTTAGCTATGTGGGGAGAATGTTATTCTTGAATTTTCTATATAAAGTAAGAAGAAAAAAAACCAACATAGCACAAAGCTTGGTTTGGTTATGACAATCTCACCAGAAAATTGATTTGACAAGTAATTTTTGTCAACTTAACCCTACAGAAATAGGTCAGGATTCACATAATGAGAGAGGAAGAACTTCCCAAGTTCGCTCTATGTTAGGGAGTGTCTGATGGCCACAAGGATACTTTTTTATTTATACAGATACTGGAGGAAACAAAAGTTTTTTTCTGAAAGTGCTAAGAAGAAATACAATTTCTTATTTATTTTAAATATGTAATTTCAGCAAACACATTCATAAAACACATAATATCTTCATCAGCTGCACTGAAGTCTATTTTTAAACATATATTCAAAATATTTAAGCTAAAATTCTATCACAGCTGCTGCTGGATCTTCAATTACAGAGTTACACTCTCACCAAAATTTCTACACTTCTACAGTATTTATATTAAGAATAGTTTTCATGTTGACAATTTAAAATATAAATCCATCTACATTTCACTTTTACTACTGAGGGAATTGGCAAAGAAGTTTCTAGGCTCAAATATAAAAGGGACTTATTAAGGTTAAAATTTTTAAATATTACTATTCTGAAATTAAAACTATACAACCTGTCAAAAAAATTAGAACTGTACAATCGTGAGATGATAAAATGACCAAAGAATACTGGCTAATTGTAGACATTTTCATCTATCCATTAAGAAACAATTTCTTTGGGAGGTGATGAGGCTGGCACAGGATGGCAGGGTTCAGATCCATCCTTCATAGGGTTGCTGTGAGTCACATCAACTTGGCATCACTGTACAATGACAATTTAGCCTACCTGAGTTATTGATTAGGGTATTTTCAAGCACAGATAACCAATTAAAATGTTCAATTCGAATTATTTCTTTTTCTTTTTAAAATTCCTAGAGGTAGGCAGTTTGAAGGCTAATTCAGGGGCTCAATCATGTCATCATGGATGAGCTTCCATCATTTGGTTTTTCCTGCCTCTACTGTTGGTAACTATTCCCTCATGATTGCAAGATGGCTAGAGCAGTTTCAAATATTATTTCATTATACAAGAATGCTCAAAGCAGGGTGTATCTATCTTGTTCTCAGATTGTGGTGGCAAAGATTTATTGTTCAAAATAGCTTTCCTAGACATTGACTTTGACTTTGCCACACAGAGAAGCAGAATCATACAAATAGGTTGTGTTAGTCTATCCACAAGAGAACTGGCTAGTCTTACCATTAAACTGAATTGGTTCAATTGGCAGAAATTTGGGAATCTCAAATTTCCATAAAGGAAGAGGAAGCAGTACACAAAATTCAGTGGGCCAGAAATTCATGAGCCAGCCAGACCAGGATCTACACCAGAGCAAAAGCAACTTCTGCAGAGAACGAGAGGCCACCTGAGACAGAGTTGACTTGGAATACCTGCCACCAGAGCTAGAGGCCTTCACTCCAGCTTCCTGGAGGACTGAAGGAAGATGCCCTACCTGGCAGGACTAAGGGAACTTCGTGACACTGGCCTAAGCCATGAAACTGAAGGTCAAAGGGCCTCTGACCATGCTTGAAAATCTATCTGGACTGAGGGATTGTATCTTACTTTCAACCTCAATTACAGACTTTTAACTTTCCTAATACACCTCATAACCATGATTATGGTTCTGTAAAGCCTGTGTAGTCATTGCAATAGATTTCAGACCCAGCAGAGTAGTGAGACTGGTACTTGTACTAGAATTAGTACAAGGAGGTACAGGAGCATGAGAGGCCATGTCTGACCTTATAGGAATTAGTTTTGTACTGTGATATTTTTGATGGGGTCAGTTCACCTCTATGGAGTTAGTAGAAATCAGACTTGGCCATCCTATGCTGCCTACCCTTTATTAATACTAGTCAAGGAAAAGTATCTTTCCCAGAAGCTCCAAGATAGCCTTCTAAGAACAAAGTCAAATGCCCACTTCTAAATTGACCTGTGGCAAACAAGAATAAGATTACCATGATTGCCTAAGAGGTTTTCATTTATTCTTTGAGACTTGGCACATTATAGCCTGACACCTGCATAAAACTAAAATTTTGTTAGCAAGGAACAAAATATGATGGACAATCAAATGTCTCCCATTTACAGATATTAAAAAGAATAATAACTTATACTGTTGTGCATCTATAGTACCTGTACCATATTATGCACTTCACATTTATGATCTCATTTAGTTATCACCATCTAGAGGTCATCATATTACAGATTACATTTTCCAGATAAGGAATCTGAGGCAAAGAGTCATTATAGCTCTGCACTACTATAAAGTGGTAAAAATAGAATTTTCATTTTATCTCAGAGCTGGTAAAGTTTTGACTTAAACTGTCACCATTCCCGACTGCCACCCCCAAAAAAAGTAAAAGCAGAGAAGATAAATGAAGTAACTAAACAATTCATCTTAAAATGTAATCTAGTAAAAGATGAAAACTTGTAAAGATCTTCAAAATTCTAAAACATTTTCTTTCACCCACCTTCACTACAATATTTTAAGGAAGGAAAATTATTACAGATACAACAAATTTTTTAATTTTTTAAAAATTTTATTGCTAAGATTCTTTTTATAATTCAAATACATTGTTTATCACACCAGATTCTTCCTATTTCCTTTACGCCCCACATATCAAATTGTACAACCTCATGATTAATCATGCTAAGATACTTTCAAAGATGTGTTAAAATTTGCATATAACCAATCCCTTAAAAATTCAAACCAATTGCCATCAAATTTATTCCAACTCATAGCGACCACCATTGTCCATCTTTCTCCTATGAATGACCTATCTATCCATTAGCCCAACACATAAAGCATTATGCCACTAATATTCCTTAAAACCATAATTTATGTTGTTGTTGTTGTTAACATCATAATCAGTCTTGTTGTTGTTGCTGCTGCTGGTGCAGTTGTGTGCCATGAAATCAGAACCAACTCATAGCTGACCCTTCAGCAGGTTTTCAGAGACTGTGACTGAATGGCAGGAGGTGGTCCATCTTTCTCCCATGGAGTTATTAATGGATTCAAACCACCTGACTTTGGGTTAGCAGCACAACTCCTTACCATTAGGCCACCAGGACTCCCTTAGTTCCTTTACCAATTTAATATCATGATACAACTGCATATATCTTCATGATATTTTCATGTTTATATATATAAATAAAACTTTTTCCAACCCTTCTTTGTTGCCTCAATTTTCCTAAATTTCACTTTCAGCAGTTGCAAATTATTCCACATTTATTACTCTATCATTGGTAATTTAGGTTCTTTCCCATTTATTTACCAAAAGAAATAGCAATACAGTAAATATCTTTGTTCTTACAATGTTTTTCCCTTCTTTTGAATAAAATTCAAGGAGTGGGATTATTGTGTCAAATGGTCTGAACATTCGTAAGACTTTTTATATCCACTGTCAAAGTGCATTCCAAAAGAAGTGAACTAATTAACATTGCTACCAGCAATATAAGATTATATTCTTTTCTTAAAGTGACTCCAGCTTTTATTTAATAGTATTTGTATTCATTTTAATAGGCATAAAATGATTTCTCAATTTTTTCTAACTTTTATGCCTTTGATTTGGAATAATGTCTTTCTATAAGGATGTTTATAAGTATTTTATCCTGTGAACACTGTTTCTCTTTGCCCATTAGTCTTTCTGGGTCTTATTGCTGTTATGATCTGCATATTTCAAAACATCAGTACAGGTTATGTGAAACCCAAGACCAACACCTGTGCCCTTAATTTAGTCTCAGGGGACTCTCTGAGAGAAGTAATTAGATATTCTTAGTTCCATTTCAAAGGATTGGGTTTGTTGTTATTTCCTCCCATTTTCATATTCTGTGTATTTTATAAAAATAACAGTTGTAAACATACTTCAAAACATTAAGGAAGACCAAAGAGAATTGATGACTTTAATTTGTGGTGCTGGTGAAGAGTATTAAATATGCAAGGAAATGTAAAAAAAAAAATCTGTCTTGGAGGAAAAGCAGCCAGGGTGCAACCATCAAGGCAAAGCTGGTGAAACTTCATCTCTCATGTTGTCAGAAGCGACCAGTTCTTGAAAAGAGACATTATGCTGGGAAAAGTGGAGGGTCAGAGGAAGAGAGAAAGACCCTCAGTGAGTTGGACTAATCCAGTAGCTGCAGCCACGGTCCAAGGCAGAGTGGAGATTGTGAGGATGGTGCAGGATAAGGGAAGGAAGCTTGTTTATATGCTGTTCACAGGGTTGCTGTGAGTCATAGTTGACTTGATGGCACCTAACAACAGACTTTCAAAATTAAGTTGGCTTAATTTCATTTCTACAGACTAAACATAGACTAAGTGACTGCTTCATCTGGTTCAGATTGGTACCTGGAGGAATCAAATTCTAGCTCCTTCCTTGAGAGAGTCTTAAAAGTGGAGATTCCTGTCTTCACTCCAGGCCTAACATATTAAAATCTATAGGGTTACAGCCTAATCATCCATATTTTTAAAACAATCCCAAGTTTTAAAGTATTTTAGCAGCAAACATCTCACTTTAAAAAAAATCTTAACAAGATCCATAAGGCTAATATTTCTATTGCTTTTAAAGCACAACTAAGCAAAGGATCCGTATGCACCTCTACAGAGTTTTTAAACGAGTTCTTCAAGATAATTCACTCTCACAATTATCTTTTCCTGAGGAGTTGTTCTCTCATCCCATTATGACTTACTGCCTCAGAAGCATCAGTCACAACTAACTCAATGATTGTGGGTTCAGAGGAGGTTTTAACGTATTTAAGGAAGAACAAGTCTCTCATTGGAGGCTAGATTTTGAAGCTCTGTCTCACATACTTTGGACACGTGACTAGGAGGGACCAGTCCTCAGAGAAGGACATCATGTTCGGAAGGGTGGAAGGACAGCGCAGGAGAGAAAGACTCCAGATGTGACACAGAAACTGGGGTAATGGGAGTAGGTATGCCGGAGTTAGTGAGACTGGTTCAGGACAGGGCAGGCTTCAGAGCTGCTGTACAAAGGGTTGCTGGGAGTTATAGGCAACTTGATGACACATAACAACAACAAGGAAGAGCATAGGCAAGCCAGAGATATGCATTTTGTCTTGAACTGGACATGAACTAACTATAACTGACTTTTTTTAAACCCACATAAAGTACAGGTTATGTGAAACCCAGGATCAACACCTGTACTCTTAATTTAGTCTCAGTGGACGCCCTGAGAGAAGTAATTAAAAATTCTTAGTCTTATTTCAAAAGATTGGGTTTGTTATTTTCTCCTATGTTCACTTTCCATATATTTTACAAAAATAACTCTCAAAAATAATGAAACATTCTTGTATAGTCATATAACCATGAGTAATTTTACCTTTTTCAAGCTTTTCTTCAACATTTTGGGGAAGTTATTTCTATGCTTCTGGGAAAAGTTAAAAAGAAATTTTTTTAAAGTAGGTGCCATTTCAATTTATCCAATGTTTACAATAACAGTGCCACTTGGACAATATTAGAATCTAATCCTAAAATGTAAATATGCAATGAGTACTTTACTGTCTTCTTTAATTCTGAACTATCTATTTTAGAAATATGAATTTGTAGTTAGTATATATCCTCTCTATATTTACTCTGCATATGTGTGTAATAAAAATATAAATAAGGCTTTTGGAAGTACTCAAAAGCCAAAAGTATATCAGTGTAGAAACCTCTCTAAGCCAATTTTTCACTAACTCTTCAGGGTATTTCCATGTTAAGTGTTTAAATCACAGAAGAACAGTTCAGCTGAGGCCTCAGGCAAGAGGAGAGAAGGCATTGTGGTTAGAGTTTTATCTTCTCTCTCTTCTCTAAGAAAGTCACACTATGTTAAGTGGGCTGTCAGGAGACATGGCAACACTTTATGTGGTCCTGTGGTCAACAAGGGAAGACTTAAGCGTTTACAAGCCTATTGTTACCTCTACAACTGGCTAGATCTTATTATTCAGCTTGATTTCATAAACAACATTTACAATCTGTTCTGGGTTCCTTAAGAGATTATATTAATGTTTCTGAGCTCAGCCACCCCCTGTGGGAGTATCCTGTACCCAGTTTTGGAATACATAGGCAGTAAATTGGACAAAAACAGGCAAAAGTATTCAGTCTTCTACTACACTGTTTCGTGTTAAACTTCCAACTGCAGCCTGTAAAAAAGATAAATCAAGTATTGTCCAGAAAAGTCCAGGGTTTCCTGAACTCTCCCACTAAAGCATTCTAAAAGCAGAGAAGTATGCCACAAACACAAAAGTACTTTCTCCCACAGTGACCTTAAACTTCTTGCAGATGCACCATCCTAGGAGGAGGGGTGCATGTGTGTGTGTGTGTGTGTGTGTGTGTGTGTGTGTATGCACACACGTGTTGTTGTTGAATAATTTGGACTCACAGTAACCCCACGTTAGAAAGTAGAACTGAATTTCATAGTTTTCCTAGCTAGCATCATTGCAGAAGCAAATGACAAGATCTTTCTTTTGTGGCATCACTGCATGGGTGTCAACCACCAATCTTTTTTTTTTCCCAAACATTTTTTTATTTTTACATTTTCATATCTACTATTTGGTTATGTCGTTATTGTGTACTGTAAAGTCGGAACTGACCCACAACTGACCCTCTGGTGGGTTTTCAGAGGCTGTTACTCGCATGGGTAGAGACTGTCCATCCTTCTCCCGAGAATCTGGTGGCCTCAAACTGAGTGCCTTCATAATTGCAGCACAGCTTCTTGCCACTAGGCCACCAGAGCTCCCAACTACCAATCTTTTGATTAGCAGTCTCTTGCAAACCATTTGAGCTGCCCAGGGACATACATATCTATTATTATATATCAAAATAATACTTCTTCTAAAACTGTGGGGGAAATTAATGTTCCAAGAGGTTGTCCTAGACATACTATAGCATTTCATGTGCCCTGCAAAATATATATCACTCCAACTATCTGCCTTATTCAAAATGCTCCCCTCTCAACTAGTCTATACAGCAGGTTCCTGAGGGTCATTTGTCCCATGTGCTGCCCCCAGGCCTTATCCTTAGTAACCAGAGAAGCAGTGGACTCCAGAAAGAGGATGGAAAGAGAGTGGGACTGAGTCTTTTTTTGGCCAGACCTGCAGCCATGTATTGTGCCATGTGATTCCTTTCAGAAAGGGAGAGATTGAAGAAGATACTCCAGGAGGAACAGAGTTAAGTGGGGGAATCAAAGTGTAACAAGGGTCCCCTGTAGACATTCAATCTATGAGTCATCCTTTCTGGGGTCAGGTCCCATCAATTCGGAAGCACAGCTGCTGGTAGTTCTCCACAACCACAGAGAATCCCACTTTGAGAAATAGAAGCCAACAAAGGCAAAATGAGGCAACCTGGGGTTCATTCACCACCGGGTCATCCACCTTTGCTGTAGGTACAATCTTACTGAAATTTTGGAGGCGGGGGGAAGACAAGTAAAATCAAATTAGCAAGCATGCAGATTCCTACTTAAATATAAATCTGCATTCCTTCTTACAAGAAGCCCTGGTAATACAGCCCATACTGTGCTGAGCATACCAACCAAAATGCCTTGTGTCCCCTGAGGTTAAAATCCATCAGTGGCTCTGCAAGAGAAACATGGTGGCTGTCGCCTCCTGTTAAGATTCACAGCTTCAGAAACCCAGAGGATCACTATGAGTCTGAACAGATTCAAAGGTAATGGATGATTCTTTACATAGGAAGAAGGAAGCAATCGAATCTGCCTCCCCTTAAACTATCACCAACTCGAAAAACAACAGCCAGCATAGCTTTACTTAGCTTTGATTTTCAAATTTAGTATTTATAAATTACAACTCCAGAGTCTAAAACCAAAATGGTAAGGTATGCAGACTGTCTTCTGCTGTGCTGTAACTCCCTTCTTCCCCTCCAGCTTGTTTCATCCCCCGCTGATGTCACTGCTGAGAATGTGGAGAGAGGCACCCCTCTGGGTTTCCCCAATAAGGATGTCCCACCACAGGTACCCACACACTGGCCAACACAAGAGAGCCAAAGAAAGTAAGGCCTAGGTAGTAAGAGGCTCCCTTAACAAGGGACCCATAGTTACAAGGTGGAATGCAGGGCAGGTCACCATGTTTAGTAAAAAGCTTTTGATAAAGTGTTAATCATGTGTGTACAGTGTACACTGAAGAGAATCTTTAAAATGGTGCAGTTTAAAATAGTGAAGACTCTTGATCTACCTACTTGAAAAATGTTTTCCTCACTTGGGAATGGGGACTAATATATATATATAGCATATATATTATATTAATTATATTATATTTTATATCTATTATATTATATATTATATTGTATATTGTATATTATATATATAGTATATATACATATACTTAATGTGCCGCAGATACATGTGTGAATATAGTAGAACACAGAGGGTGCAAAGTTATCAGAACATCTCAGCAATAACCAATCCCCTTGACAGGATGAGTCAATGACCCTGGAGACAGGACCACAGTTCTAGGAGACATCAATGTCAATAATATAATCCTCAAGACAATACATCCTACTTTGATGAGTAGTGACTAAGGTCTTAAAAGCTTATGAGTGCCCATCAAAGGTACAACTATTGCTCCCTTCTCATTAAGAGAAAAAAAAAAATAAAAGATATAAACAAAGATGCATGAAAAAGTTTAGCCCAAAGGACTAATGGACAAAGCTACCCTCAGCCCTCATGACCTTGAAACCAGGAAAACAGGTTGTGTGACCACTGGTGACTGTTCTGACCAGGTTCATAATGCAAGGTCCTAGATATAGGAACAGGAAAAAGCTGTAGAATAAAACTCAAAGCCCTAAAGACCAGGCTTACTCACCTGACAGAGAGTCATGGAACCTGCAAGGCCATGGTCCTAGGACACACGTTAAGCCTGGAGTTGAGCTGACCGTCAAGGATCAACTTCCAAACAATAGACAAGCTCATAGAGAGAATAACACTGAAAAGAACTGTACTCCTCAGACCAATAAACTGTACAAGGCCAAAGGGTGAAATTTATCCAAAAGCTAAACTTAGAAGGCAGGAAGGGCCAGGAAAGAAGGAAGAATGGAAATGGGGGACTCAGAGAGGAAATATGAAGAGTATTGTTATACTGCAGGGATTATAGCCAATGTCATGAAACAAAACGTGTATAAACCGTCGAATGGAAAATTAATTTGCTCTGTAAACTTTCACCCAATACACTAAAAGAGGAGCAACAATGAGCTCCAGCACAGCAGAGATTGTACGGATGGAGCCGGCTCGGGCAAAGCTGCCATCTGTGGCACACACAGTTGCTGTGAGTGGGAGTTGACTTGACAGCACCTAACTACAACAACAAATCTTTATAAAGCTGGAGGGAGGGGTGAAAGCCTCACTCCAGCTCCTGTGAAGAAAGCACACAGCTTGCCGTTTGCACAGCTTTAAGTTTAAAATGTAGATGCCTGAGTTAAGACTCGCTCTGAAGCTGCAGCCATGACTGTAAGGGTTTCTTGACAGTGAGGTAGCTAGTTTTAAGGTCACCAACAAAGCCGGTTAGTAGACCAAATCTAGTTACTATGCAGGCTTACTTGAGAGAGTGAGGTATTTTCCAGTTCAATAGTGTTTCACAATAGCTTTGAGAGATCACTCACTCATTTTTTCATTGCTGCTGAGTCAGAACAGATTCACAGCTAACCCTCCACTTGCTTTCTGAGTCTGTAAATTACACGGAAGAAAATTGTTCACCTTCTTCCCACATAGTGGCTGATGGACTCATGTCATCAGAAAGGCTCAACCTTTGGGGTGGTAGCACAACTTCCTATGGACTACACCACCGGAGCCCCCTTTTTGAGAGATATTTTCGAAAAACAAACTCTAGGCATGAGTTGTTGTTGTTGTTGTTGTTAGGTATCATCAAGTTGAGTACAACTCGTAGAGACCCTATGAACAACAGACCTGAACTCTGCCCTATCCTGTGCCATCCTTATCATCCCAAACACACTGGAACCCAATTGCTGCAGTCACTGTATCAATCTATCTTGTTGAGAGTCTTCTAAGAAGAAGACTTTTCCTTGACCCTCCATCTTTCCAAGCATGATGTTCCTTCCAAGGAACAGCCTCTCCAAACAACATTCCCAAAGTACGTTGAGATGAAGCTTTGCCATCCTTGCCTCTACCCACCACTCTGGTTGCATGTTCTCCAAAACGTATCTATTTGGTTTTTTGGAAGTTCACAGGATATTCCGTACTCTTCTCCAACACCACATTGATCCTTCTGTCATCCTTATTCATTGTCCGGCTACCAGATCCATAGGAGATGTTTGGAAAGACTGTGGCTTGAATTAGGCACGCCTAAGTCTTTAAAATGAAATTAGTGCTCTTCAAGACTTTGGATAGGTCCTTGACAGCCAACTTGCCAAATGCTATATGTCTGCTGATCTCCTGACTACTGGTACCAATGGTTGATTGTGGATCCAAGTAAGATGAAATCACTAACAATTTCAATCTCGGTCTATCATGATGTAGCCTATCGGTTCAGTGGTGATTATTTGTTTTCTTGGTGTTGCGATGTAATCCAACAAATTGAAGGCTGTGGTCTTGATATTTTGCAGAAGTGCCTCCAGTCCTCCTCACATTCAGCAAGTAAGGCTACATCATCTGCATAACTCAAGATGCTGGTGCGTCTTCCTTCAATCCTGATGCCACATTCTTCTTCAAAAAGTCCATTTAAAAAAAAAAGTCCATTTTCATTAATGATTTGCTCTGCATACAGATTGGATAAGTATAGAGAAAGGATACAGCCCTGACATAAACCTTTCTTGATTTTAAACCAGTATTCCCTTGCTCTGTCTGGACAACAGTTTCTTGGTCTATGTATAGATTTCACACAAGCATAATTAAGTGTTCTGGAATGCTTATTCTTCTAAATGTTAGACATAGTTTGTTATGATCCACATAGTCAAATGCCTTTGCATAGTCAATAAAACACATAAAGAAGGGACCTTCCCTTTGCTGTCCTAGGCGCACAGAGAGTGATAAACCTTGAGGAGTTAACACGCAAGCCAAGTCAGCATATACAGATTTTTTTTAAGAAGTAATTTGCATTTTGAGTGCCATCTAACTTATAGGTTAAAAAAAAAAAACATTTTATACCTAGGGGGCTCATCTTCTAGCACTGTATGAGATAAAGACTGTTATGATTTCTAGAATGTTCACTGGCTAATTTTAGGACAAAAGAAAGGCCTGGCTAACTACTTCCAAGTCTAAGTCCGGAAACTGTTGAAACTGGCCCAGCAGGAGTGGTCTTGTTATTTTATTAAAAGATTGGTAGCACATATTTCAGCATGAACCATTACAATGCAGCAAACTGAAAGACAGTAATTAATGGCGGCTTCTCCAGACTTTTTTTTTTCCTCCACTATCTCCTAGGACAAGCTTTGAACAAGCTTGGCTCCTCGATAAGCAGTAAGCTACTTGCTAGAACTCAGTGAAAACAATGTGGCCCAATAAGAGAACAAACCATATGCCTTGTATGACCTTGAGCTATTCATTCACTTCAACTGGCTCACCTAAAAATGGTGATAACATCATTCCTTGAAAGCAGAGACCTGAACCAAACAAACTTTTAAAGGGATATTCCTCATACATTTCCTTGCCAAAAGGAAATAAAATAAAACAATAAAATAAAACAAAAATAAAATTAAAATAGAGTAAAGTAATAAAAATAAAACAAAATAAAAACAAAACTGTTGTTCATTCCAATTCAGACAGATGTCCTACCAGGTTTCTAAGGCTGTGAATCTTGAGAAGAGGAGACTGCACATTTTCACATTGCTGAGCTGTTGGTAGACTGGAACCAATGACAACTCTCAGCCTTTGGATCAGCGGCAAAACAGACTACGGACTTTACCACCAGGGTTCCTAACCAAAAAGGGATGGGAGATGGGAGAAAGACTGATTTTTCCTCAAAAATGTCCCTGGACTTTACCACCAGGGTTCCAAATGAAAAGGGGATGGGAGATGGGAGAAAGAATGTACTGAATGTACCATGGACTGCCAGGAAAACAAACAGATTCATCTTGGAGAGGATTAAACCAAGCTACTCCTTGGAGACAAGGATTCTGGGGCTTCGTCTGACATACTTTGGACATGTTGCCAGGAGGGACGGGTCCTTGGAGAGGGACATCATGCTTGGGAGGGTGGAGGGAC
>NW_006400302.1:30555-86550 GCF_000299155.1 Elephantulus edwardii
TGGCGCAGGATAGAGCAGGGTTTAGGGCTGTTGTGCATAGGGTCACTATGAGTCGAAAACGACTCGACGGCACATAACAACAACAACACAAATTTCACTTTTAGTATTTCTGGCAAAGATGAGCTGGTTTTAAATAAAATTTTTATTTTCTACTGGTTTAAAGATGAAGCTTTGATGACATTTGACAACCTTCTTCTTTGGTAGTAGCTGTCACAACTGTCAAGTTACCTAGTCAGTGCTTCACGGGGCTGTGCCAGAGATCCTAGAGAATCTCAGATTTCTCTTCACTAAGCACAAAAGATCAGAACAGTGATTGAGACGCAAGATATGCTACTAAGTCAATAAGAATGCTTGCCTCAGATAAACAAGATATTGAGCCTGCTAAGCTCTTCAATGATGGCCAGAAACAAAAGCATACATGTCTACTTTACCTGGATGAGAAAAATACCACCTGAAAGAACTCGGACACTGAGAAAGTGGGGAAATGAGAGAATGAAACAGTAATTCTAAAACCAAATGTATATGAATGTTCAAATGAAATATTAACGTGAATATGATGCAGTAAACCACTACTAGGTATTTATCCCAAAGAAATAAAGTCTTTTACACAAGCTAGCATATGCATATCTATGTTTAGTGCAGCTTGAAAATAACCCAAGAGCCTATCAATGGACAATTGGCTAAAAAAAATCCCATACACTCACACAATGGAGTATTACCCATTCCTGATCAAGAATTTGGGAAATACCGCATAACATGGACGAATCTAGAGCAAATGATGATGATTCACACAAGTTAGTCCCAAAGGGCAAGTATGATATAAGACCACAACTATAAAATGCTAAGGAAAGGTTTACATGCAGATGGAAATGATTTTGGAGGTTTAGTAGGGATGGAAAAAGGAGAGAGAAAGAAGAGTAAAAGTTTAAAGCAGTTAAGTGTGGTGAAGGAAAGACAACACACAATAAAGGGTTGATTAGACATCATAATAAACTAATGTTATAAAACATCTATGAATGTATGAAAAATCAATATGATTTATAAACCTTTAAATGAAAAATTTCTTAAAATATGACATGTAATCTTTTTTTTCGACATGTAGTCTTTCACATCAAATATAAAAAAATATATCCTTTTTAAAATGAAATCTTCTTAAACCTGGGAGGAAAAGAAAACCTTAAGCATTAAAATAATAGTTTCTGTTTATAATGAGATAAGAAAAAAACTGAGGAGAAAATTAAAAGCATACACACACAGAATCAACTAAAAATCAAGAAAGCATCCTTTCTACACAAGAATCTAAGTATTAGGGGCAGTCCACTTCCTACCAACCAGAAATATTCATATATTTCTGACAAACAAATATTCCTCACTTAGAGTGGTTCTTTCTGATAGAGCAAGCTGGGCAGAGAACCATAAACAAAATCCAGACAGGAAGTAGCCAAAAGACTAAATTGCAGTGATTTCTGGCATGATCTCCTGGTAGAGAGACAAGCGATATCATTCTATTTAATACAATTGCTTTAGAACACAGAACCTAAAATTACTTACTAATAGATTTATCCATGTTGAGAAAGGTCATTTAAATTAGTTTTTTGTGTTTGGGCTCCATTCCTAGACTCTGCCCCAATTACTGATCACAGACAACGTCAGAATCAAATTTCCATCCAGAATGAAGTCTCTTCAAACCATTTTTCCAGAGGTTGCCCTCCTGTAGCCTTTTCTCCTTTTGATGCATAAAAGATTTAAGCTAATAGTAGTTCTATGTCAAAATTTCAACTTGACAAGTCCATTATTCCCACAAAAGGATGTTTCAGGAACAATAACAACTTTTAAGAAGGACAATACATCTAATACGTTCCTAACAGAAACATCTGAGCAATATTTTACTCAATACTGAGCATACATTTAGGTGCTATTTGTGTATAATATGTATCCCTCTTCAAAGGATTTGTTGTTGTTGTGTACTGTCGAGTTGGAACCTATCCATTGCTGACTCTCCGGTGGGCTTTCAGAAGCAGTTAATTGCATTGGAGGAGATTATCCATCCTTCTCCCATGGAGCAGCTGATGGGATTTGAACCACATGCCTTTGGGATTACAGAGCAGCTTCTTGCCACTAGACCACCGAGTTCCCAAGAGTTTAACATCAAATTTAAATTTGCTCAAAAACCATAAGAAGAAGGCAACACTGCAAATCTTACTATTTTCATGAGGCAGAGACTCATAGTTCTCTCCCTAGTACACTCTCTACAGTAATAGAAGTGAATACATGACTGTAGCTAGGTAATCATGTGATCGTGTTCTGCTCAATGTGCCACATGATATTTGCAACTTCCAGGCTATGCTTTTAAAAGAAAAGAGCCTGCCAACCTGTTTCCTAGCCTTTTCCCATGTTGGTGGGGACTGGAGCAATCAATCATCTTAGTTGCTGTTGGAGGCTGTGTGATGAGAACAGAATAATAAGAGAGAAGTCATTCTTCCCAACATCATGGAACCATCCTAACAGCCTATGTCTGTCATGCTCGTATAGATGAGAATAAAATAAAACTTTTGTGTCGTTATTTTAATCAAACCAATATCCTGTCATATGCTGAGTTCTCTAGAGGGAGAAATTAGTGAAGCACGCAAATAAATACACAGTGAACCATTTCAGAGAAATGGATTGCACAACTGTGGAAAGGTGGAAAGTCTCAAACCCATTGGCCAAAGGCAGACTGGAGGCTTCTTTTGATAACACAGGCTGACAAGGCCCTGAATCTTCCAGTATGAGAAAGTGGGCCATACTTTGGCAGTGGAATGCTCTACGTCATTTATAAAATGGACACTGAACCTCCCTAAACAGTTGAAAGTAAAAGGGGCAGGGAGATTAGTTTAGAAAAGGAAACATCATGGCACTGTGGTTTAAGCACTCAGTTGTTAACTGCAAGTTCAGTGGGTCAAACCCTCCAGCCCCTCTGTAGGAGAGAGATATAGCTTTCTATATTACAGACTAGGAAACCCCAGGGGGAGTTCTTCTCCTATGGGCTCCGTATGAGTTAAATACCGACTCAACATTAGCAAGAAGTTTAGAAAATCAAAATCTATTATTCTAGATAACTAGATCTAATACTAAGAACAAAATTACTGAGTGAGATCTTCAGATCCTTTTTTAATGATGCAATTTTACAATTACACAATTTGCTTTAAAATCCACAAAAATTAACTACACTTTGTAATTGCCCATTGTCACTTACAGAATGAAAATAGCAGTTGGCACACTAGTAAGAATGGTGAAAGAATTAGCAATCAAAACATCTCGGGCATGCTGGGAAAACCCAGAAAGCCTCTAGCAGATTTCAGCCCTCGGAGAACCACTCTGTCCGACCTCAACTCCCCATCTCCCTCTAGCTAAAAAGCCAAAGAATAAACAGAGCATTAACTCATTCCACATGCCAGGTAGGCTTATTTATTTCTTCCTTTTAGTCACAGAAGCCCTAAAGCACTTCCTTAGTAAAAGTTTCTTGAAAACGAAAACTTGGGCTGCTTTTTCTTTTCTTTAATTACTTCTGCTTTGTCTAATAAAAATGACTGAGTGTTTCGTTTTACAGTTCTCTAAGCGTAGGGTGTCTCACAGGCAAAGAATACTATAATTGAGACCATTTATGAACAGAGCACATTACATGCTGCCCTGGGAAGTTTGCAAACCAATGGGCATCACTTTGGCTTGCATCTAACTCCATAATATTCAAAAGAGAGACAGAAGCCTCTTGATAATTTTTCAACTCCGCAGCTTCACTGGCAGTATAAAGCAAAAGTCCTAATCCAAACAATCTTTGTTTTCACAAACTCAACTCCAGGAATAAAAGTATTTTTATCACATCCTCCAAGGACTCAAATGTAAAGCATATTTGGAGTAATTAAAATCAGTCTGGAATGCAAAACATATGACATACCTCTGTATAAAAATGACCTTCGGGGGGAAAAAATGAATACATCAAAAGCTCACTGTCCAAGCAGAAAGTCACAAACTGGACACCAGAAGAAGAGAAAGCTATACACATAGACTTGGTGTTTTAATAGCAAAATGATTGCTCAGGCAAGCACAGCCTATTTGAAGAGTAATGACCATGTGATTATCCTGAGCTCATATTCTTTCAGGGAATTAGCCAGCGGTGAGGGAGCTCTGCTGACCTTAGTGGTATGAAACTATGCTGTCTGCCGAAAAGCATGCAGTTCAAATCCACCAAATGCTCCATGGAAGAAATAAGGGTAATGCCCTCCCCTGTACTTTACAGCCTCTGAAAACCCACTGGAGGATCAGCTACGAGTAGGTTCCAGCTTGACGGTACATACCAACAGCAACCAGAGGTGACTCTCTCAGGAATTCTCTACCCAACACCAGCATTTCAGTCCTTTCTGATTAAGCACAAAAATTAAAAAAACAAAAACAAACACCAAACACCAAAACCCACCGCAGGGGCTATTTCACTTCAATAATTTTTAGAAGGTTCCACTAACAGCTAAGAGCTTTCTACAAGCATGCCAGAGGGAAGCGGGGAGGGGAGAGGAAAATTACAGTTGAAATTATATCTTTAAGAGAGCCAGTTAAGCCACTAATGTACAAGCAAGACTCAAGTCTGTTACCTGACCCAGAAAGCTATGAGTGATCATCTGAGGACCAAATACACCAATATTAAATCACTCAGTTATACCTTTTGCATTTCCAAGTTATGCTTCCCACACACACCCCTTTTCTTTACACTAACCTAATAACAGTCCTAAAGCTGTGAAATCTTCCAGCCTGATCATTCAAGAATGTTATTAACCCTAGCACAACTTCAGGCATGTCCCTGCACCTCTGCATTCTGCCATTTTGCCACCTGCAACAAAACCCAAACATTCCCTATTTTCTATTGCGATTTAAAAAAAAAGAAAGAAAGAAATAGCCAGAAGGAGCTAAGCTTCTCGGAGGCCTTCAACGTGATATATGACATTCATTGAGCCAGTTTTGAAAGTCTTAGAAATAATCTCCTCTGTTTAATTTATTCAAAACAAAGGAAAAACGTCTTATAAATCTACTAAAACTCATAAAATAAAAAAAGCTTAACTTCCCAAATTATGGAGGATTATTTCTTTGGAAAGCCTAGTCCCTAGACTGATCTCTCAGAAAACAGGTGTTTTTGTCTAGGAGCGGCGCCTGGCATGTAACACCCAGTGCTACCACGTCATTTCTGACATGCTATGACCCTAGAAGGATAGAGTGGAACTGCTCCATAAAGTTTCCTTAGCCATAAATCTTTATGGAAACAGACAGCCACAACTCTGTCTTGTGAAGCAACTAGCAGATTCGAGCAGCTAACCTTTCAGTTAGCAGCTAGTAATTAACCACTGTTGATGTCGCTGTTATGTGCTCCCTAGTCAGAACCAACTCATAAGTTACCTTCCAGTGTGTTTACAGAGGCTGTAAATCACACAAGTGGAGACTGTCCATCTTTCTCTCACAGAGCAGCTGGTGAGTTCAAATCACCTGCATTTGAATTCCTTACCAACTAGGCCACTAAAGCTCCCTGCCACTGGGGATAGATGGGTAACAGAAAAGAGCAGGCCAATGGACAAGGATCACAGAAGAATTGATGCCTTTGAGCTGTGGTGTTGGAGAGAAACACTGAATACCTCATGGACTGCCAAAAGAACAAACAGATATATCTTGGAAAAAGTGCAGCTCGGGTGTTCCTTCAAGACAAGGATGGCAAAACATCATCTCACATATTTTGGGTATGTAACTAGAGGAGATAGACGTCCTGCTAGGAAAAGTGGAGAGTCAGTGAAAGAGAGGAAAACCCTCAATGAGATCGACTGACAAGGTGAAGGCAGGAACGAGCTCAAGTGTATCAGAGATGTTGAGGGTGGCACTGACTAGGCCAGGGTTCAGATCGTTGTTGATAGGGTCATTATGAGTTGTACTCGTCCTGAGAGCACCTAACAGCAACAACAAATCAAAACCATTGCCATCCAATCAATTCCAACTCCTGAGGACCATCCCTGACTTCCGAGGCTTTAAATCTTTATAGGAGTTTGCCCAACTTCCTCTGGCACATAAGAAGTAGATTAATACATAGATAATGGCTATAATATTTTTATAACTCATCATTTTAGCTTGAAAAGTCTTAAGGTGTGTAGAGTTTTTCTACCTTCTTAAGAGGACTAAAAAAAACTCTAATTGCACATTTTCCAGATGGTTAAGGCTTATGTTGTATACATCCTATATTATCTCAGCACCTCTTAAAATATTAAATCACTCCAAAATTGTTGATGTAATATTTTAACTCTTTATGTATTGAACATTTTCTTCATTCTTCTTTTTCTGTTAGATTGTCATTTCTCCCTGTTGCTAATAGGTTGGTTCTGCACTGTTGATTATAGGTTGATTCTGATTTGCTGTATGTCAAATGCCAAGTTGTGCCTACAAGAGTAAATGATTCTTTTTTTTTTCTATAATTATATTTTATTAATTTTCATAAACATTTACAGAGATTTTGGGCTTCCACTCATTCATTGTTGCACTATTCTCTCTACCCTCCTCCCAGTTTGTTCTTGTCCAAATGCCACAGTGCTTGTCAAAGCCAGTTCTGATTGATCTTTTTTGTCAGTGTATCCTTTGCCATTCCCTATCACTCCTCCCTGAGAGAGACTTCACCCTGAGTCATAAGGAAAAGGGGATGGCGTATTCTCTTAGCTACTTCCTGCTGAAAAGGGACGCTGTGGGTTTCAGGGTGAAGATCTTCTCTCACTACTCTAAAGGGCCCCTTTGGCAGTAGGAAACACATAGACTATTATGGAGATTGATTTTGGAATTCAGATGCACTCTTATTGATTGTGCTTGGCTGTACATGTACATATCCTTCAGGATGTATCATGGGGGTGTTGCAACCTAGAAGACACAAATTTGACTAACAAGTTATAAGTACATGAGTCCAAAAATTATGGAAAAGTAAAAGAAAAGATTCTTTCATTGTTTTACAAACACTCCCCCAGGTCCCCTCCACCATGCAGCCCTCGCTCTAGTCTCCTGTTATGAGAGAAATACCCAGTTACATCTCTCTTTTAGACGGTTCTCTCCCTCCTCTGCTTCAGTGTAGTATACATTATTGAACCCATCTTACTCAGTCTCTCCCCAACCCCAAGGACAGTCCCATTCTACAACAGTGGCATCATGTAATATTTGTCCTTTTGTGACTGGGATATTTCACTCAGCATAATGTTCTCCAGAGTCAACCATTTTGAATAATATTGCATGAGTTCCTTGTTTTTTAATGCAGCATAGTATTCCATTGTGCGAATATACCACAGCTTCTCTAGCCATTCGTTTGTTGATGGGCACTTAGGTTGTTTCCAACTCCTTGCTATTGTGAACAAAGCTGCAATAAACATGGGTGTGCATATATCTGCTTGGATGTCAGCCATGGTCTCTTCGGGGTATATTCCCAGTAGTGGAATTGCTGGGTCAAATGGTATCTCTATTTGCAACTTTTTGAGAAAGCGCCATACTGCTTTCCACAGGGGTTGCACCATTTTACACTCCCACCAACAGTGAATCAGGGTTCCAGTTTCTCCACAACCTCGCCAGCATTTGTTGCTTGCTGTTCTGTTAAATTTTGCTCTTTTGACTGGGGTGAAATGATATCTCATAGTTGTTTTAATTTGCATCTCTCTTAGGACTAGGGATTTTGAGCATTTCTTCATGTGTTTGTTAGCCATCTGAATGTCGTCTTCGGTGAAGTGCCTGTTCATATCCTGTGCCCATTTTTCTATTGGATTATTTACCTTTACCTTGTTGTGGTGCTCAAGTATTTCATAAATTCTGGATATAAGTCCCTTATCTGATATGTTATTACCGAATACTTTTTCCCAGTCAGTGGCTTCCCTTTTTACCCTACTGGAGAAGTTTTTGGATGTGCATAGGGATTTGAGTCTTAGAAGAGAGTAAATGATTCTAAGTGATGGCCAGAGGACTTCTCCTCAAGAATGCAGTCCTTAGATTTGTTAATGTCTATTTTTAGCTAATAACCAATTGTTTTTCTAACTGCTTCCTGATTCTCTATCATCTTCTAATACACCAGGGAATCAACTTTCAAGGAAGTATACTAAAACCACTTTGCTGAAACATTCCCAGGGACTAAGAGGCAATCTTTTACTTCAAAAGGTATCTGAAAATTATGGTCCCAGACAACTAGTGGTTATCTAAGTAGAGGAGCAGCATCCACTTCTTAAACAACATACCTCTGGAAACTATAAACTTTAATAAACGTCGATAGTTATAGAAAGGCCTCAGGCCTTTTGTTCATAGGGTCGCTCTAAGTCATGTTCAACTTGACAGCAGTCAACAACAACATCATCTAAACAAAGAGCTCTGGGGGAGTAGGTAATAGAGAATTAGCTGATAATCCAAAGGTAGCTTCTCTTTGGCAGTTTGAATTTGCCAGTGACTCTTCAGAGAAAGATGGGTAATCTCCTCCCATACAATGAATAGCCGAGAGGTCAGAGCTGAAGGTCAGCTATGAGTCAGTTCCAACTTGACAATCAATGAGTGTATGTGTGCGTGTATCTAAGTAAACAACTGGCTAGGAGCTGAAGGTATCCAAGACAAAACACCAACAGTCTTCAAACTGGTGGTCGGAGACACCCAACATAGAAGTCTAGCTCTAGGAAAGGGGAAGCTCAGTGGGCAAGCATCTTTATGATGAAATCCTCAAGTGCCCCAAGGAAACCAGACAGATGACTGGCTAGCCTGAGAGGCAGTGATGGGGGAAAGGGCCAACATCAGCAGAGGCAGCCTATGAAGGCCTCCTTCTACGGCACGCTTCAGTCTACTTGCCAAGAAAACTACTGGTTGGTTGGTTGGTTGATTGGTTGGTTGGTTTAATAAAAGAAAGAATAGCAAAGATGGAAGTAGTAGTTCAGAAAGATAAATCTAGGGGATAAACACTGGAGATTAACTGAGACAAGGACAAGAGAAGGAAAAGAAACCACTTAGGAGATTATTACAATTACCAAGGAATCATTTGACTAATTCTCTGGCGTAATACAACTCTGAATGAGAAAAGAGAGTAAACTGCCCTTTGCTGTGACTTTCCACAGACTCACAGATGTAAATATATCCCTGTGCAGAGTGAGATGGTTCTACTTTGAACTGCAGAATAGTGACCCATAAGATTAGGAGGGTCAATCCATGTGGAAGTGCCCTAAAGCCAGAAAAAAGGACACTTTTAATATCGTAAGTTGTCATGTTTAACATTTTAAGTAGTTATGTTTTCTAAAGCTACTGATATGATTTATTTGTTGATTGCTTGGGGGTCTTATAATGCTCTATCTCTGAGAATCTTAGGTTAAGATGGGTTTGTAAAAGAAATGTAGCTCTTTGATTAAAAAAAAGAAAAGAAATACCTCTCAATGGAGGGAAATAACCAACATTCTCAAGAAAAGCTATTAATCTCAGATTCTTGCTGAAATGGGTTCAAGAGTCAGCCTAAAATGTTTAAAAAAAAGAGTGTTTTTCTTTTACCCAAAATATCTAAAGATAGTGCCACAGCCAAATCATTTTCCATTGAGACAATTACAAATCAAAACCCCATGAGCCACTACAAGGGGATATCAGGGCTGTGTTCTTCTGTCTAGGGTACCTCTGAGTGGATTCAAACTGACAACCTTTTGATTAGTGGATGAACACTCAGTCATTTGCACCATCCAAAGACTCCAAAAGATAAAACCACTGGCCCACTATCGTAGGAACATGTTCTCTAAACATGTCTCACTGGTTGATCAATGATTTTATTAACAAGGTAGAAATAAACTTAGAAAACAGGAGCAGAATTTAACATAATATCTTATGTGTGTAAACTGAGGTGGCTGTTGTTGTTAGGTGCTGTTTACCTCTCTCAAAATTAATTAACTGAAGATATGTTATGGTTATGATTTGAAAGAGTCTAACTGATCTGCACTACTGTAAATTGAGTTCATTATGACTGAGTGTAGGTAGAAAAAGGAATTTGTAAGGGGGTTGTTCACAAAAATGTGTTCATTTGTGAAAATTTGTTAGCTACATATTTATTCTATATGCTCTCTTCTAGATGCATAATATGCTTCACTAAAAAATTTAAAATGTCCAGAACCGAGTCATGTTTCATTCGTGCCCTGTCTAACATAAATTGGCCTTTTTTAAGCGAGAAAACAAGAAAAGTTTGAATATGGAGATATGAGTTCCTCTCTCCTATTGCAGATTCACCGAGAGAAACACCCTAGTCATAACTAGAAGGCTGTTGCCTTGGAAACAGGAGCTGTAACTACTGCGATCACACCTCAGGAGCAAAGACGGCCAAGATCTATTTCAACTGTCAGATGCCTCGAGGAACCGCAGATGACTGTAACTATGGAAGACAGACAATCTGTAGTAATGAACAAGCGTATGCCAGAGTCTGAAAGCTGCAACTGAGAAAGGGAAAGAGAGCAAGAGGAGGGAGACGAGAAGAGAGGGAAGAAATAATTCAAATGGAACAACTACTGAAGCCTAATTCACGAACTGCACTTAAAATACCACTGGTTTTGTTTCACTGTTGTTGAGCACCATCAACTTGAGAATGACTCATAACCAACCCTCCAGCGGGTCCTCAGAGGCAGTAAATCACATGGGAGGAGATCATCCATCCTTCTCCCCCAGAGCAGCTGGTGGATTCAAACTGCCTGCCTTCAAGGCTGCAGCACTGCTTCTTACCACTAGGCCACCAGAGCTCCCTTCTGTTAATACATCACATGTAGTTTGAACTCCTCACACACACAGCGTCTCTGGTGGAGCCAGAAACTACTATTTAAAGCCAGAGGACACAGTTCTGACCAGCAAGTGTCTGAAAAGAGTCTTGTGAATTAGTCACCAATCACTTGTTATGCATCAGAGAGTTGGACAATGACCAGGGAGGATAGAAGGAGAATTGATGCCTTTGAGCTGTGGTGCTGGAGAAGAGTATTGAGAATACCATGGACTGCTAGGAAAACAAATAGATTTGTCCTGGAGAGGGTTAAACCGGGTGGCTCCTTGGAGGCAAGGATTCTGAGGCTCCGTCTAACTTACTTTGGACATGTAGTGAGGAGAGGCCGGTCCTTGGAGAGGGACATCATGCTTGGGAGGGTGGAGGGACGGCGAAGGAGAGGAAGGCCCTCTATGAGGTGGATTGATTCAGTGACTGGGATAATTGGGATGGGAGTATCAGAGACAGTGCGATTGGCGCAGGACAGAGCGGAGTTTAGGGCTGTTGTACATAGGGTCGCTATGAGTCGCAGGTGACTCAACGGCACATAACAACAAACAACAACAACAAACTACCTGCTAGCCTCATGCCAGGTGCAGGGAGCACAGAGCTGGACTTTCCCAGGGACTGGTGCTTTCCCAGGGCAACCTGCTCAAAGCTGTCTACACAGGTGCCCTAGGAACAAAGCAGAACAAGTGATTAACCATGGCCTGAGAAAGGGTGACAACAGTTTAAAGAGAAGGTGACATTTTTTAAGCTGCAAGGCAAAGACTATGTAAGACTCCCAGGCAGGAAAAATTTGAAGAGATCACCTCTGTCAAAAGGAATGGAAGGTCCAAAGGACCGAAGAGCAATTACTTCTCAACAGGGAGACTCCCAGTCATTTCGGGTGTTCCATACCTCTGTGAGGAGGTCACACATTCTACAGAGCAGCATCTCTGACCCCACCTACTAATTGCTCCCGATCATTATGATTATTAAAGCAATGCTCTCACTCTCCGCATGTGCTGCATGGGCCCTGCTGCTCTGGGGTGAGAACCCCCAAGGACTTGGAGGAGAGGAAAGTTGCTGGAGGAGGGTAGGGTGAAGGGGTGGGAAAGCTGAGGAACCATACCCCAGGAGTCAGACTCCGTGCTACACCTGAAGAAGAGACAACAAACTGCAACAATTACATAGGGGCTTCAATTGACAAGACTTTGCAATTCATAGGATATGAGGAGGTGCAGCAGAAGAAAGAACAGAATGAGAAAGAACAACTCACAATTTCAAGCTTGGATAAAGTAAATCATAGTGGCATTCAACAAGTAATAAACACAGGAGTAAGTGGACACACACTTTTAATAGCAATTCCACAAAACACCACCTACCTTACTACAAGTTATATAAAATAATATTTTCTGGGTTTTTTTTTACATTTCATTGCTAATAAGTTGATTTCAAAACCCAATTGTTATCAAATTGATTTCAACTCACAGTGGCCCAGTGAGACAGCACTGTCCCATATGGCCTTCTTGGCTAGAATCTTTACCAGACCAGACCGCTGGCTCTTTCCCCTCCTGAGTTTGCAGTGGGTTCAAACTATCAACCTCACAGCAGATGAGTGCTGAACTTAAGCCTTACAGGGCTACTTCACAATCCACTAATGGGTTATAAGTCACAATTTGCAAGTTGTTTTCTTAGACAGGTTAAACCAAGGCTATTACATTTCTTTCACTTAGTAATAATAACACTAGCTGAGAGAGGAAGGGAAGCTTTTAGATTTTTTTTATTATTATTAACCACAAAAGATTCAAGGTCACAAGCAACAAATTACAAGTAGAGCTGAAGACAAAGGAATTGCTGTAATTAGCCAAGGGAAAAACAGGATCAGAAAAGGAATCATGAGCAACAAACACTGAAAGGAAAGGAAAAGAAGAATTCTTCTAAAGGTTCTCCCTTGGGCCTGCCCATGGCCAGCATCCTAGCCTCAGAATCATTTTCCATTCGATGTGTTTAAAAGCCAGAATTATTCTAACACACAGTAGTGGGCATTCCTCCCTTTTGATTACAGCTGGAAGTGATTTGAAAGCCAGCTGCAGGAACCCCAAACTGAAGTTGCCCTGGAAAGTGAGGAAGAGGGAACAGGGCCCAGGAGGCAGGCCAGAGCGCCTGGCTGGCACGTGTCCTTGGTGTGCATGTTGGGTCCCCAGGAGCCACCAGCTGGGTGGTTCACACACTGACACCAAGCCTGGGAAGTGCTATCTTGAAGGCCAATGACACTCTTTTCAAAGGCTCTAAATCAAATGTCCTTGCCTATGCCAAAAGCAGCCAATAAACAAAATCTTATCACAAAACAAGCAGCTTGGAGGCATGTCAAGGATTTTCCCAATTAATCTCATAAGCTGATCAAGAGATAAAGGCTGTGAAATGAAAAGTCCCAGATTTTGCCACCTTCCTGGCTAATCTACCTGTAAGCGACTCAACCAGGCACAAAAGAAATTGTATGGAGGAGGCAGGTTCTGGCAGCGCCATCACTGAGCCGCTGCACAGTTACAGCACCTCACATGAAGCTCTATGTACACCAAGCTGGTAATGTGAATTGTCAGCTCACAGGGACCTCACTGGGGACCTGGTGTTGGAAACACCAGAGTTCGAGACCTCCCTAAGCTCTAGTTAAGTCATTAAATCAGGACAGTTGGTGGCGATCCCTCCGCTTGTTTATCTATACAATGGGAATGAGTTCCCTCTCTACTGAGTTATGACTGGCCTGTGTGACTGCCAAGGCAAGGTTATAAACGGTACCCCTGCTTGTGCATTGCTTCTTTGGATCACTCTCTCTGGAGGAAGTTAGACACCATGCTGCACACAATCAGGTACTCCTGCAGGTAGATGCTGGTGGAGAAGAACCCACGTGTGTCCCCTCAACAGCCAGCACCAGCTTACCACCCAATGTTTCAGCCTCTTTGGAGGCTCCAGTCAAATCTTCGGATTAACTTCTGTCCAATCCTATTTATTTCCTTCCAAGCTCTTTATCCCTAATACACATCTTGTACAACATACCATCTTGGGATCCACTTCTAAAGAACTCAGTCAGCACCAAGGCCCTTTTCCAGTTTTAAGAACTTCTGGGTTTTTACAACATAGCAAAGAACAGAGGTAATTCTGGTTTGAAGAAAAGAAAAAAAGGCATATTCACAGATTTCCCCCTCCCCCCAGAGGTCTGTGGATGGAAACTGTTAGTTAACTAACATTCAGTCCTCTCTCACAGCGACTTTCTTCAGGACAGAGCAAAGCACTGCCAAGTCTTGCATGATCCTAATGATCCTTCATATGTTTGAGCTCATTTTTGTGTCTGTATGTTAATCCTTCTAGTTGAAGGTTTCCCTTAGTTTCACTGGCCCTCTATTTTACCAAACATAATGCACTTTCGTGCTGATTGGTCCTTCCTGATAACATGCCCAAAGTAATGAGCTGAAGTCTCACTATCCTTCCTTCTAAGGGGCTTCCTGATTGTACTTTTTCTAAGATCGAGTTGTCCATTCTTCTCATAGCCCACAATAGACTGAATCCTCATCACCAATTCCACAATTCAAATCCATCAGTCCTGTTTCTTTTTTGTTGCCCAGGTTTCACATGTATATGAGGCAACTGAAAAGATGCTCAGTCACCAAAGTGACACCGAACTTTAAAGATGTCTTTCACAATAGAAAGACCTGCCCAATGCAACTGGCTGCTTTTTGGCATTAAAGCCATTCATCTCAAATACTCACAATCTAGTTCATTCACTCATCAAACTTGTGTGGAGGGGCATGTACCTGGGGAAGTGGGTAGATAACACAAGGACCCCATACTTATTGTGGTCTGGAGTCTGACTTCCTATCTCCACAGCAGTGGTTCTCCGTGGGGTGGTTCTGCTTCTTGAGGGTTGAGGTGGCACAGTCCATAGGAAATTGCCCTACTACACCAGAGGTCACGCCTCTCTAGAGGTTCCAACTCACCAGCAGCAGAAGAAAGATGGATGGTCTCTTCCCACATGATTTATAGCCTCAGAAATCCAAGAGAGGGTCAGCTCTCAGTACGTTCTGACTCAACAGCACTAAGCCATACGAATTGTAGCAGGAGAGAACTCTGAGTTGTAACAATGACTGTAGAGCTCTGTCAACATGTGGGGAAGAGACACTGGATAGCTAGAGTCCTACACTGCTCCAGACAGAGCTTGGTGCTGAAGGACTGTCCTGTGCTCACATAATCTTCCTCAAAGACTTAAAAATTATATCACCATCAAAAGTCCAGAGTCACTCTGGATTTCACACAGTATTTCCATTCCATTATAAATACACTCAATTCTCCAATAATGTGGTTAGCTTATGCATTAAGAATAGATTGAACAATTTAGGACTTGGATAGGAGGCAGTGGGAGTGTGAAAGGGTATGGGACTTGTCCCAAGGAGTCTGCAAAGCTCTTCTTCCAACTTGCTATTAGTTTTGTCACCAGCATTCAAGTGACAAAGGAAGCCGCCACTACTAGGGAGGATTCTGAGGTAGCATTAACTTAAGGCTGAGAAGACTCAGATGAGAACAGACATTCAGGAGGCAGGGATGCTAATGAGCCCCGAATCACAGAAAACAAACTTAATTTTGGCAACAGTGATAGGAAAGAAGGCTCAGGATTGGGAACTCTCATTGCCTTTACTGAACAGTCTACAGCATAAAGCAGCTTCTGCTCAATCAATTCCCACCTCATCAGAGAGCCTTGTTAACACAGTATCTCTCAGAGTTGTGAATTAGCCTAATAGTGAGTGACTATCAGGACAGCATTGGAGGGGTGGGAAGGGATGGGAACAAGCTTGGAAGAAAAGCAATTGGCTAGTGCTAAGGGGTTAAGTGGTGGTTAACTAGCTGTTAAATTGCAGAGCGCTAAACTTCCACAGAAATTACCAAAGATGAAGAGGGGGGGATTAAATACACCAGACTCCGTCTTTTTTATTCACCCAGGACATGCACATATTTATGTTTATCATTGAAAAGGGAAAGATAGAGTGTCTTCACACACACATTACAGGCCATCCATTGTGTGACAACAGAATCAACTAGGCTGCTTGTTAAGACCCAAATAGCTCTTCCTCCAAAGTGTCCAAAGCAGAAGGTTTGGGTGAGGCAAAAAAACTTAACACTTCTAACATTTTTTTGGGGGGAGGGGCATACATAAGTGTATGCATCTGTCCTTGGTGTTCATGTCAGGTCCCCAGAAGCCACCAGTTGGCTGGTTCACAAACTGACACCAGTCAGCTGGAGTCTGGGAAGTGGTATCTTGAAGGCCAGTGACACTGATTTTAATGGATGTTTACAGTAAAGTTCATGCATTCATTGTGGCATAATTTCCTCCCTCCCCCTCTTTTTCCCTCCGCCAGTCCATTTTGTAGGGTACCTTTTTCCCTCTTGTCCTATTTACAATGCCTAATCATATATTCCTTTTAAATATATTCCTCTCATCTGTTCCAATGCAGTATTCTTTATTTATCCACTCTTTTTCTAGTTTCCCCTCAACTTCCCCTGTCAGTCCTGCATTGTAACAGTGGTATTCCAGGAAAACTATAGTCACACAATGGAATACTATGCAGCACTGAAAAACAATGAACTTGTAAAATATTACACAACATGGCTGACCTTGGAGGGCATTATTCTGAATGAAATATCTCAGTCACAAAAGGACATTTCTAACAATTTTAAAAGGATGCTGACACTGTTGGTCTAAGGACTACACTGAGAATCACTACTCAGAACTCTCCAGAACCATCTGGAAAGGTAAGTGAGTGAGGAGAAAGTAAGGAGCAACCAGTAAGTAAATAGAAAGTAATCTCAGCAGCAGTGGAGGATCCTCAAAAAAATTCAAAGATCTTTGAATTCTTCAAAATAGTGATTTTTATGGCTTGACCACCCCCTCCCCAACTAATCACTCCTCTCCTTGAAAATAAAAACTGTTTCATTGTTATGCAATCCCTCCCCCAAAGTTCATTCCACTATGCAGCCTTCACTCTGGAATTCTGTAATGACAATACCCATTCATATATTCCTTTTAAACAGATCTCTCCCTCATCTGTTTCAACGAAATATACATTATTCCTCCCCTCCTTTTCTGTCTTCTCTCAACCCTGATGTCAGTCCCGTTTTACAACAGTGGCCCTATGCAATATTTGTTCTTTTGTGAGTGAGATATTTCCCTCAGCATAATGTCCTCCAGGGTCATCCATGTTGCATAGTATTTTATAAGTGAAATAGAAAGTCTTTGTAAAAACAGAACTGGCGAGTGAAAAGTGGTGTTATGACACCTACAAGAAACAGGAGATCACAGGTCAAAGCCCCTGGTTGGTGTGCCACTTTCTGCCTGCCAGACTCTAAGGAAAGCTTGCTGGTTCTGCATTGTCCCCTTCTCTATCAACCCATGCTCTTCTTGGTCCTAGAGCTTCATTGTTGTTTTATTGTTTTAGACCATAGGTTGGAACCAACCTATAGCTGACCTCCAGTGGTTTTTCAGAGGCAACAAATTGCATGGAAGGAGTTTGCCCACCCTTCTCCCGCAGAGCGATAGGTGGTTTCTAAATGCATGCATTCGGGATTACAGTGCTTCTTAATTAGTCCACCAGAGCCCGCCAACACCATCGCAGCCTTCAGCTATGAATGAAATCCAGACTTGACCCACCGACACTTAGTGCTATGTTGATAACCAGCTACGATGGTTAATTGAAAGTACACAATAGGATCAGGCTATGGGACTCAGCTGTTTGGTCAAACACTAGATTGATGGTGTTATGAAACTGTTTCATAAATATATAAAGCACCATCACAGAGTTGATTGTGACCCATAGCAACCCTGAACTGGTTTTCCAAGGTTGTATGTAAATCTTAATGGAAGGAGGATGCCTGTCTTTCTCCCTTGGAGCCACTGGTGAATTCAAATTGCCATAGATCCGTCACCTTTTGCTTAGCAGTGCAGCACACTACGGACGGTGCTACCAGTGCTCCTTTATAAAATAACTGTTGCTTTAAAAGTGCCATTGAGTCAAGTATGACTCACAGCGACCCTACAAAAGATCTGAACCCTGTCCTGTGGTGTACCATTCTCATCATCAATGACATACTGGAGCCCATTACTGCAGTCACTGTGTCAATGCATCAGCTGAGGGTCTTCCTCTCTTTTGCTACTTCTCCACCTTTCTAAGTATAACATCCGTCTCCAAGAAATAACCTCCCCTCGTAACATGCCCAAAGCATGTGAGACGAAGCTTTACCATCCTTGTCTCCGAGGAGTACTCTGTTTCCACTTTCTCCAAGACCTACTTGCTTTGTTCTTCTGGTAGTCCAGGGGATATTCATCACTCTTCTCCAACATCACAACTCAAATGTATTGATTCTTTTATACTTTCAATCTCATTCACTGTCTAATTATCACATGGCTAAGAGGTGACTGGAAAGATTATGGCTTGAATCAGGTGCACCTTAGTCTTTAGACTGACATCATTGCTCTTCAAGGTTTTGGAAAGCTCCCTAACAGCAGCTTTTCCCAATGCAATACATTTCCTGATCTCTTAACTGTGGACTCAAGAAAGATGAAATAGTTGACCATCTCAATCGTCTCTATCTATTATGATGTTGTCTATTGGCCCAGGGGTGAGGATTTTTGTTTTCTTGATGTTAAGATGTAATCCATATCGAAGTTTTTTTATCTTCTGCAGCAAGCACTTCAAGTCTTCCTCACTTGAAGCAAGCAAGGTTGTGTCATCTGCATAACACAAATTGTTGATGGCATTTTCTCCTTCATAAAGTCCAGCTTCTCTGATGATTTGCTCAGTTTACAATACATGTGATTAAATCAGTTGACCTTGAGTCAAGGACCTCTCCCAATCAGTTAAAGATAATAAGCAAAGGGAGAATATTCCCTAGGTGAGTTGGATCTCCAACTATATAAATTTCCCCAGAATTCTTCTCTTTACTCTTTCCATCTCCTGACCTACACATTTTGGGAAACTAGACTGCAGGAATCCCTAGCCTGTTTCCTAGTCTATAGGTTTTGGATATGCCAGTCATCACAACAGCTTAAATTAACACCTTAAATCTCTAGAGAGATAAAAAAAATGTGTGAGGTTGCACATATTATACATGTATATGAAGAGATTGAGACTGTTAACAGCTTTAGTTTGCTTGGTTCCATGGTCAACACTCTTGGTACCAGCAGCCAGAAAATCAAGAGATGAATTGCACTGGGAAAGTCGTCTGTCAGGGACCTCTCCAGAGTACTGAAGAACCATGACATCAGTCTGGAGACTAAGGTGCGCCTGATTCAAGTCTTCGTCTTTGCAATCACTTGCTATGTGTCAGAGAGCTGGACAGTGACTAGGGATTAAAGAAAGAGAACTGAATCTTTGAGCTGTGGTGCTGGAGCAGATTATTGAATATACCATGGACTACTAGGAGAACAAACAGATTCATCCTAGAGGGGATGAAGCCAGGCTGCTTCTTGGAGGCAAGGATTCTGAGGCTTTGTCTGACATACTTTGGGCATGTTGCAAGGAGGAACCAGTCCTTGGAGAGAGACATCATGCTTGGAAGGGTGGAGGGATGGAGAAAAAGAGGGAGATCATCAATAAGATGGATTCATATAGTGACTGGGATAATGAGGACAGGTGTGTCATAAACAGTAAAGTTGGCACAAAATAGAGCAGGTTTCAGAGCTGTTTTACATAGTGTTGCTATGAGTCTCAAGTGATACAATGGCACATAACAACAATAACATATATATGTATACCAAATCAAAACCAGACCATTCCCATCAGGTAATTCCACCTCATGTTGTTATATGCTGTGGGATTGGAACCAATTCATAGCTGATCCTCCAGCAGGTTTTCAGAGGCAACAAACTGCTCAGGAGGAAACTGCCTATCTCTCTCCCTTGGATCAGCTAGTGGGCAGCATAACTCCTAGGCCACCAGAATTCCAACTCACAGCAGCTCTGAGGAAAGAGCTGACTGCTTCATGTGATTTCTATATGGTGGCAGCCTGCCACATCTTTTTTCTGTCAAATAGCTGGCGTGTTCAAACTGCCAATCTTTCAGTTAGCAGCCAAGAGCTTCCTTACTGCACCACCAAGATTAAATTTCTTTGTCTCTTTTTCTCTCTATGTATGTTGTTATTATATGGAAATAGGAAACATCCCTGGCGTACACCCTTTCCAATTATGAACCATATAGTGTTTCCTTGCTCTGTTCTGATGACTGCCTCCTAGTCCAAGTAAAGGTTTTGCATAAGCACAATCAATTGTTCTAGGATTCTCATTCTTCTCAGAGACAGAAAGAGAATTGATATAAATTGATAGAATTGATAGAGAACTGATGTCTTTGAGCTGTGGTGCTGGAGAAAACTATTGAATATACCATGGACTGCCAGGAGAACAAACAGGTTCATCCTAGAGAGGGTGAAATCAGGCTGATCCATGGAGGCAAAGATTTTGAAGCTTCATTTGACCTATTTTTGGCATGTTGCAAAGAGTGACCAGTCCTTGGAGAGAGACAACATGCTTGAGAGTGTGGAAGGACAGCACAAGAGAGGAAGCCCCTCGATGAGATGGATTGATTCAGTGACTAGGGTTATGAGGGTAGGTGTGACAGAGACAATAAGGTTGGCACAGGATAGAGTAAGTTTCAGGGTTCTTGTGTATAGGGTTGCTATGAATCGTAAGCAAGTCGATGACACATAACAACAACAACAACATATGTTGTTATGTGCTGTCGACTATAACTCAGAGCAACCTGTGAACAACAGATGGGAACCCTGGCCTTTCCTGTGCCATTCTCAGAAATATCCATCATGCTCAAGTCCATTGCTACAGGCACCGGATCAGCTCATCTTGTTGAGGGTTTTCCCCTCTCTGACCCTCTACCTTTCCCAGCATGAGGTCTTCTTCCAAAGACTAGCCCCTCTGGACAACAAGTCCAAAGTCTGTGAGACGAAGGTTAACCCTCCTTGTCTCCAAGAAACATTGTGGTTGCACTTCCTCCAAGAAGTTCTTTTGGCAGTCCAAGACATATTCAGTAATCTTTGCCAACACAATTCAAAGGCAATTCAAATTCCGTATTCATTGTCCAACTTTCAGATCCACATATATACAAAATATAGATGTAGAAAGAGATCGACCTATATATACAGATATTGATATATGTAAATACGATTAATGGATAAATACACAAGTATATTATATATCTGTTTCTCTAGAAAACTCTATCAAGAGTTTAAGTCAAAGTTTAGGTGTATTCTGGAGCACTCTTACGCTGAATTCCTCCTGGTACTCTATGGCAGAGCTGATACAGAAAAATCCAAGCTGAGCAATTACGTCTTGTAGGTAATGAGAATTTTTTCCACTCTGCTGCAGCAGGCCTGAGTTTTCTCGTTCCAAACACCCCCAACTTCCAGATGCACTGCCCTGTAACCAGACACTTCTGGATAAAGACTCTTACTAAGTATGGCTTTGTGGCCTCAGACTACTAGCTCAAAGACCCTCCTCTTCCAACCTTCCCTGTCATGTTTTCTCCTTCCCTATAGTGTGAATCATGGGTCAGCAGCTAGCAAGTACCTCAAATCTCCGAGGCAGAGACGTCTGGCCTTGGGAACATTTGGAGCAGAAACAGGTGGTGTGGTCTGAAGCAAACATTCAGAGAACACACAAAATCACGAGCCAAACCCTCCACATGGAATTCTCATTTGCTTTCTCTACAGTCAGCAGTTCTCCATTTTTTTTTCCACGTCCCATTAAAGGTTAGGTTCTCAAATCGAGTGTTGTTAGTAGGTCAGATGAAGAGGACTTTTTTCTTATGGTTTCAGTCTGGATAATATTTCATAACCACATGATTGCAGGGCTGAGCTTCGCAGTACTGTACTCAAGAGTCAATCACATGTCCATCATTCAGCCCAGTTTTCAAAGACTGATACATTCTCACCCAATGGATTTAAAAGAAGCTGGCAGTGGGGAGGGAAGGGGAATCCCTCTCCTAACTAACAAGGAGCCCTAGTCGCATGATGTGGGCAACTGTAAGAACTCAGCTGCCAGCCACTGATGTGCAGTTTGAACCTGCCAGAGGCTCCACGGGAAGGAAAAACTGGCTATCTGATGCCATCAAACCCTACGTGGAAGTTCTACTTTGTCATACAGGGTTGCTCTGAGTTGTAGCCGGCTCAACAGCACACAACAACGAAAACTGAGGCCCCCTATGCACAATAAACATGTACTTCCAATTGGACGATGGCTTGAGCAGCAATGCCACAGAGTCCAGGCAGTACATCTGCCATGGTTAGATTATCCTTTCTAAGAAACAACTTTGTATACATCACAACTGTTGATCAACAGTGTCCACGGATCCCAGAGGCACACGATGAAACCCTCATCATCAGTGGGTTTCAGAGACCTCCACAGATTGGCTCTCGTCCTCCTCTCCAGCCTAACCTCCCATTAGTGCCTGGACTGCAGGCCCACTGCTCCCAGGGACACTCCACAGGTCTTCTTGGTTCTCTACACCTTATCACATCCACCAGGAATGCCTACTTCCTCCTTTTTCCTAATTTATCTGACTCCTACCATGGGGCTCTTAAAAGGTTGGCTCAAGCCCCATGCCCTCTGTCAACATCCAGGAAACTTCCCGTCCTGGATGAGCTCTCCCCTGGCATTTTACAAGGACCTCCCAGCACTGGGATTGCTCTAGCTCCACACCCCCCACCCCCACCCAAGGTGACTGTGAAGCCCCCAGTGCTGCTCTCTGTACTGAAGCTCCCCATGTTTCACCCTGTTCCCCTCGCACTGCAGACATTCATCAATGGGTGGCTGTAATCATTTGTCAGCTATTGTCCCTACAAGAATGTGGTCCTCCCAAAGGAGCTCTGGTGGCCTAATGGATAAGGAGTCTCACTGCCAATCAAAAGACAGGTGGTTTGAATCCACCAGTTACTCCTTGGGAGAAATGTAAGCAATTTCCTCGAGTGTAATTTACAGCCTCTGAAAACCTAGAGGGTCAACTATGACTCCACAGAAACTACTCTTTCACTTTGAGGACTTTGGGTGCTTATCTACTAACTAACACTGGCAGCTCAAACCCACCCAGGGGCTCCAGGGAGGAAAAGTCCCCTATTTTCACAGATTACAATCAAGAATGCCCCATGGGGCAGTTTTACTCTGGAACATGTCCAGTGGGATAAGTCAGAGCTGACCTGGCAGCAATGATTTTTTTTTTTAATTTTTTTGTTATGTGTACCGTCAAATCGGATCAGACTGGCACTGGAGGAGATTGCCCCGCCTTCTCCAGCAGAGCATCTGGTAGATCCGAACTGCATACCTCTGGGATTGCAGTACAGCTTCTTGCCACTAGGCCACCAGAACTCACAAATGCAATGCCTTTTTTGTTGCATTTTGTCTTGTTTTGATTTCAGGAGGTTGTTGCTGTTAGAGCTTTTGACATAATTCTTACAGGTACCTCCGTTTTCACTTTAAATGTTGTTTCTCTCCTTTCCTTTGGTTCACTTGTTGCCTTCTCTTGCAGTCTGGGCATGTGATAAGACTTCCAGGTCACCCTGTCCTTAGGAATCTCAAGAACATTTTGAAACTTGAACTCACTGCTGTCAAGGTGAGCCTCCTTCTGGTTTCTGAGGCTGTAAACCATGGCACCAGGAGACTGTCCATCTTTCACCCAAGGAGTCACTGGTGGATTTGAACCACCAGAGACGGGTTAGCAGAGCAACTCACTAAGGACTAAGGAACCACCAGAGTTCCTTGTCAAGTAACATTTAGTGAATGCTTAAGGAGCAATCCTAAGAGGTGAGTGTCAGGTCAGGAAGTCACCCTCAATCCCACAAAGCCATGTGTCATTTACAGACAGGAAACAGAAGAAAGATTAGCAAAAAGAAAAAGGGGCTGTGGTGCCCCTCCACCTCAGTCAGCATTCCCACCAGAAACCAAAATAAAAAAGGACGCATCTGGAGAAAATGTGGGCAGATATTGCTGAGATCAGAAACTCAAGTAACTAAAGCACAAAGAGTTTATAAAAGCAGATTTCACTCCCACCCCTAAATCAGTAAAAGCTCGGTAAGGAAACTAGGCAAGTTTTCACTCAGCACATCTGTTTTCAGTTACCTGTGCCTGAACCACAAACTTAACAGAGAAACCAAGAGCTCTGGAGCTCATTCTACTGTTTAACGTCTGTCAGGGCAAATTACTCAGAGATGGAGGGGTGGAGCGTGGAAGCACTGCTCAAAAATTGTACAGTAATTGTGGTCCTGATAAGCCTTGCTGACTAGCAACTGTGCTATAGGCCTCATTGACGAAAGAACAAAAGCTACCAAAGGGTACTGTCATTTAGTGCAGCTACCCACGTGAGTCAATCACCGACCAACAAACAGTTGTTAGCTGCTGGTGACTCATGTGTATATACACTGGTCCACAGGGTTTTGAAGACTGTGTAGGCCCGTCTTACTTGGCACCTCTGGGTGAGTTTGAACAGGCAACCTTTCAGCAGGTAGTTGAGCACTTAACTATTTGGGCCACCCACAGACTCCAAAATTACTCATTTTGTCAATTAAAAATCTCATACAGCTGATTAATTCCTATTTATTTTGTCTTTCTTTTCCCAGCACACCATATTGCTATTTCTTAGACAGCTCTAAGGGTTTTTGGGGTTTTTTTCTTTATTTAAAAAACAAAGTCTATTTGTTCACACTGATTCTCTTCACAGCACTGTCTCTTCCTCCAGCCTCATCATACAAAGCAGTACGATACTAGTATTTACAAACTAGAAAGAAAACAGTTAATCAGTTGCCACTGAGTAAATTCCAACCTGTGGCAATTCCGTATGTGTCAGAGGAGAACTGTTGTTGCACAGAGGTTTTGATAAGCTGATTTATCAGCAGTGGAACACCAGGGCTTTCTTCTGAGGTGCCTCGAGGTGAATTCATACCTTCAACCTTCTAGTCAGCAGCCAAGCACTGTTTGCATTACCTGAACTCCAGTGCTTACAAAGTACAGAGAAAATCAGTAATATTCATGAAGATGGCTTAGGAATAACATTTCCTTCCTTTCAGCAAATTTGGGCTACATCATGCTGTCCAATTTGGAATACTAATAAAAACCACAAGTTTGAAATCATCATTGCCACAACATAGTGGACTCTCCAGCAGGTTTTTGGACACTGTCAATGAGACAGAAAGAGACTGCCCATCTTTCTCTTGTAGAATGACTGGTGGATTCGAACTGTCAGAGAGACGAAGCCTTTGGACTAGCAGCTTAACTCCCTACAGACTACACCACCAGAACAGAAAGAGGAACCAAAGAGTAATTCATAGTTGTTTATCCTTCTGTAAATTCCTTCTATATCCAGTGCCTAGTGAAGACACAGCATACGTGTGGCTGATAATTAAAAAGCCACTCTTTGAAACAGGGCAATACTAGAACTCTCACCTACCAAATATTTTGATATTTTTTTACATTCAGATCCTCAGAGTTTCAATAGTTGGATTCTATCAAGAGCGCTATTATTTTGTAAGCAAACATTCAATATTTACTATAAATATTTATATTCCTGTTTTGTGTATCTTATCACGCTAGCAATTATTTCACTATTTTTTTTTCTTGAATTATTTATATGGAAACATGGAGAATAACAGAGAAGTTAGAAAGAACAGCAATTTTAAAATGTATCCAGGGGTTCTGCTCAAAGACAGGTATGAAGTTATCTGGGATTCAATAAATATTTATTTATGGAAAAATTAATCACTTTCCATTTTATTTGTCACCAGAGGAATTTAAAAAAAAAAGGTCACATGATTTCACTTCAAAAAGCTAAGCCAGGACAGTGGAGGACCATTCAGGCTGTTTCCTACAAGGACAACCAAGTTCTGAGACAGCATCCATCAACTAATCTCAACCAGTCCCATGTGCTGGCAAGAAAAATCTGTTCTTCCTCTTTATGAAAAGGAATGTGGCATCAGAATCAAAGGCAGCCTCATCAACAACCTGCAATATACAGATGACAACAACTTTGCTCGCTGAAAGAGAAGGGGACTTAAACACTTGCTGCAGAGATCAAAACCTAGAGCCTTCAACATGGATTATACCTCAAGATCAAAAAAAACAAAAATCATCACCACTAGGCCAATAGGCAACATCATGATAGACAGAGAAAAATTGAAGTTGTCAATTATTTTGCATAACTTGGATCCACAACCAAACACCCTTGGTATCAGCAGTCAAGAAACCAAAAGCGGTGTTGCGCTGGGAAAATTTTCTGTTAAGGTTCTCTCCAAAGTGCTAAGGAACATTGATGTCAGTAAGGACTAAGGTGCACCTGAGTCAAGCCATGATCTTTTCCATTACCTGTTATGCTTCTGAAACTTGAAAAATGTCTAAGGATGACTGAAGACTAAGCAATGCCTTTGAGGTGTGCTGTTAGAGCAGAGTACTGAATATCACTTGGACTGCCAAAATAAGCAGCAAACATGTCCTTGGAACCCTTGCAACCAGGGTGCTGCTCAGAGGCAAGGATGGCGAAGCTTCAACTCACATACTTTGGGCTGTTAGGAGGGCCCATTCTTTGAAAGAGGATATCATTCCTGGAAAGGCAGAGGTTCAGTGGAAGACAGGAAGACCCCAATGAGGTGAACTGACCCAGTGACTGAAACAATGGGCTGAGGATGGCACAGGAAAGGGCAAGGTTCCAGATCCATTGTTCACAGGGCCGCTATGAGTCATGCATGACTCATAGAAACCTAACAACAGCAAAAACAACGTGGGCCAGTAAAAATCCACATGAATCTTAGAAGCTGACACAAAAATACAAGGAGCTTTTCTGAAAGAACTGTAAAATAAACTGAAATTTTCTCAACAGATAACAAGTACTATTAATTGGTTTGCCAATTACTAATCTGAATGTTGTCACGTCTTAATGAATAAAAGTAGAGGCTGATAGTTTCCTAGAAGCTACTATGTTTTTAACAGCAGGGCTCTCATGGCCTAGTGGGTAGATACTTTTGCCACCAATTCAAAAGTGTGAAGTCCTAATTCATCTGTGCATCCATGGGAGAAAGATGGGCAATCTTCCCATGCAATTTACAGCCTCTGAAAACTCACTGCAGGCATAGCTATGAGTGGACTCTGACTCAACATCATGTAACAACCGCAACATATTTTTAATTCATAAGAACAAAATTCTAAAGTATGTTCTCTGCCTACATAAACGGGTCCTTGGGCTGAGCATCTGTCCGGTATCTCCCTACCTGGAGAACTTATCTGGTTTCCAGGGTTTTAATCACTATCTATACTGCTAATTGCTCTTCGTTTTACATGTATTATATCTTCACCCCCTCTAAATGTCAAAAAAGTAAAAAGGTGGGGCTTAATTCCTTTCTTTCCAAGCTTCTCCTTTTCCAAACTTTGTGTCTTCTACTATCTCACCTCTCGACATCCCAAAGTTCTTCTCAGATCTGCCTGGACTCTCTGAACTTTATCATGCCACATCAAAAACATAATATGGAACTCTCTATACAAAACTACCCCATATCCATCTATTCATGCACCAGACTTACCTTCAAAATATTTCATAGAAATGGCCATACCCTAAGACTATGTCTATTCAAATAAATTCCTACGTCTAGAATTCAAGACACACAATCATCACCAATAACTGCCCCTCACCAACTCTCTTCACCATGAAGAACGCCTTTAAGTAAAATCTTAAGTGGAAACCATAGCAGACTGTAGTCAGCATGTTTCTACCTGATGCATCTTACAGAGTTTTAGAAAAAACACTGACTTAACACTAGCACTTATCCACAAGCCTCATAATACAGAAAGTTCACCGTGCATTTAAACAAGCTTTTACTGTTCCTGTCCATTATAATTAAGAAAACTTTATAAGCAAAAAAAAATAAGTTTCAAATTCTCATTTTCCAAACACATCTGCCACTAGATTACTCAAAAAAGGCAACTCATTGCTTTTGGAAATCACCAGCCTCAAAATGAAATATTATTTGTACTATTTAGGAGCTGATGCCTTTTTAAAGGCTGTCCACGTTTCATTAATAAAACTCATTGCCGTGAAGTCAGAACTGACTCACAGCTGACCCTCCAGCAGAGTTCTGAGAGGCTGTCAACCACATGGGAGGAGATTGCCCATCTTTTTCCACCAGAGCACCCACTAAAGTAACATTAATTTCTACAAGAGGAAGAAAACAAATGGAAAGCTTAACAATTACCTACTAAAAACTTCTTAGACACTCAAGGAACTTAATGAGTTATAGGGTGAAAATGGTTTCATAGAATTTAGAACATTTGGTAATATAATTTTAACAGAATTTATAAGATTAGAACATCTACATGATACCAGGGAGCTCTGGTGGCCAAGTAGTAAGGAATTGCGCTATCAACGCAAAGGCACACAGTTCAAATCCACCAGCTGCTCCACGACAGAAAGCTGGCAATCTCCTCCCATCTGACTAACTGCCGCTAAAAACACACTGGAAAAATAAATAAATAAAAACGCACTGGAGGGTCAGATATGAGGTGGTTTCAACTTGACAGTATACAACAACAACCTAATACATATGTTATATACATAATGTATGTATAATGCATACTGTTGTTGTTAGGTGCTATCAAGTTATAAACGACTCATAGTCACCCTATGTAAGAAAAACCTGAACACTTGTATAACCTTCATCGTTTCTCCAGGTTCACAGGGTTTCCTGAAGCAAACTATTTCAGAAGTGGATGCCACTCCTCCTTCCAAGCTTGTTTTAATCAGGGAGCTCCACCAAACACTGTCCGCCATGGGTAACATTATCACATTTGACACAAGTTAGTTACCTCTGCACAGCAAATGGACAGACTTACAGTTCAGTCTTAACATGTCATATTCATTTGTTACAAAATCATCTCCAAAACACACCGCTAAAGATGGGCTGACACTTAGACCTAACGATATTAATAGAGAAAACTCGTTGTGTTGTAACATAAAGAATGCTGAAAAATCAAACAAGGGTCCTGTGGGGCTCCAGCAGTCTACCAGGACTTCTCCCCGATTACCTTTCATTTCAGTCCAAGAGTTTCCAATTATCATCACTCCAGATATCCATGTTCTATGATCAGGTCCGATTTCTGTTATAATATGAAAATCTAACAGTGGTTAATGTTTACAAGGGGGAAACACGATATTACACTTACTCTTTTTTAAAGTTTTCCATATCTTTAAAATCTCTATCACCACACAGTCTGCCAAGAATATAAATTAACATATAGTAAAAAAAATTGTGTATCTTTATATAAAATTCCAGAAATGATGAATTAAACAATTTTTAAGTTATTCTGTTTTAGGCTGTGAAGACTTGCACTCATACAGTAAAAATATATTTCCTGCTAATTAAACAGCTTCTTTTTCATATGAGAGAAAGAACATTATCCCAGTTTTGTGCCATTCTTCAAGGTGAACCCTAATATATGATGATCAGAAAAACATTAGTATGGTACAACCCAAGCCCTATTCATGGTCATTTATTAAATTAATTGAGCACTAACTATATGCTAGGAAATCGGAAAGGCATAGTGGATACAGCTATGAATAAGACTTCATACCCGAAAAGTCTGAAGCATATGGAAAGACAGGTATTGAGAAAAGAAACAACAACAAAAAATAAAGCAGTATGCTAAGGAAATTATCCAGTGCTCTCAAAAATCCAGAAGAGCTCCGGTAGCCTAGTGGCAAGAAGGTGCACTACAATCTTGAAGGCACATGGTTCGAGTCCATAAGCTGCTCCGCGGGAGACGGATGGGCAATCTCCTCTTGTGTGATTAACTACGTCTGAAAACCCGCTGGAGGGGCAGCTGTGGGTCAGTTCCAACTTGACAGTACACAACAATAGCTCTGAGTACCATTCACTAGTGTTGGGCTGCTAATTGAAAGTTCAGAAGTTCAAATCCATCAGCCCCTTGAGAAAAGATGTGACAATCGGCTCCCTTAAAAGCTTATAGTATCAGAAACCCTCAAAGTTCTACCCTGTCCTCCTCCTGCAGGAATGTGGCTGGGGCAGCCAATGGTTAGCCAAGCTAACTTCAGTCTGATGTCATAAAATGCCACCAGCGGCATCTAGCTTCCCCTGCTCCTTTTCTGGGTCCCAACACACACCTAGCTGCCTACCTGTGATGGAGCAACTGGGGGAAACAGGTTCAAAATGTGGAGAGCCATGGGTTAAAGCAATCTGTCAAACTTTGGAACTATTTTAGCTGGATTAGGGCTAGCTCTAATGGGATAAGGGTGTTCACTACTTTCTCACAAACATCTTAAGCAGATTTTTTTTATGCTCTCAAGAAGCTAAATCCTTCTGTGGCTTTGTGACTTACTTCCATAACCAATAGCCTCTTAAGCTATTAACAGCCAAGTGTCACAGCTCTAAGGTTTGGCCTGTTTGTGAGCTCAGGCATGCCACCCGCTCACAGATTCTTAGCTTATGAACAGACTACAGAAGATAGAAAGAAAACACAAAAGCCCATCACAGCTTACACAGATCTGATTAGAACTTAGCAAAAAACCTGAAACAAAGCACTAGTATCTTGTCAGTTCTGACACATTGCAACCCATGATCACATTTCCAAGGCTGTACATCTTTAAGGGCAGAGACTGTCTCACTTTTCTTCCCGCAGCTGGTGGATTTGAACCACTGACACAAAATACACTATAGTATCAGGTCTCCTGACAGGGTTCAATAAAATAATACTGTCCAATTATGGATAAAATAAGATATTTTAGTATAGTCGTCCCTGGGAATACTCTGTAGAGGCCAAACTCACCTAAATACTAAATACTTCAAGTTTTATTACTAAATACCTAGAGAAGTCATTCACCCACTTCTGTACCCACACATAAAGCCAAGCTCCTGGAGCTAACTCTGGGGGCATCTGACAGCACCAGCAACCCTACAAGTTGGCCTTCTGGGGCACAAACAAGAAAGCGCTTCCATTTGACCACTGTCGTCGGCTGGCCAAGCGGGTCCTCTGCTGTTGCCCTACTAGGATCTCCATGACAATATTAAAGTATGTTACCCTGCCCAAATGCTTTTGCCTCAATACATTCCAGTTCTACTTCACAACTTCGCCTTTTTCTACTTTAATTTTACTCCTCTCCATTTAAAAGCAACCTCTTTTTCTTTAACACAAAGGCCTCACTAACTACTGTCAAAATGGTAATCAAAATTGGTTGAAAAATTCTTCAAGGAGTTCCAATGGGCAGAAATTTCTATTTCTCCCACCTTGAATTCTTTAAATGCTTTTCCTATGCACTTCTCCCAGAAATATTTAACTTACTTTTAAACAATGTAAAAATTGCTGTGTTTTTTTTTTCCCTTGTGAAGCCAAGCAAGCTGGTGTTTAATTCAAACTCTCAAGAGAGGAAAAAATATAGCATGAAAAGACCACAGAATGGAAAAATCTCTAAGATCACTTCAAGTTCCAAAATTCATTTATCCTATTTTTTAAAAAAACAACCGAAAAAACCTCTCATGGCCGTTGAGCCCGAACAAACTCGTCGCTGCCCTTCCAGCGGGTTTTCCAAGGTTCTAAGCCACACAGAAGATTGGCCATCTTCCTCCCTCAGAGCAGCCGAAGAATCCGAACTACCTGAGAGGGGCTTGTCTTTGACTTAGGAGTGCAACTGCATACATAATGAACTATGCTACCAGGGACTACTAGGTCTTCTAAATAACTGTATATATCCTCTAGCTAATAAAATGGGCAATGCGGCCACGGGGGAGGTTAAATCTCCTGTAGCCAGAAAAGGAATTGTGTAAGGGACAAGCCATCATCTTGTAGTGTAAGGGAAACTCCATCATCCTGTAGGGCCTGCCCTGTGACGTCACGAGATCCTTGGCAATGGGGAAGTGTGTTTCTGTTTGGTCTAGAGAGGAGCTAGAGAAAAGGAACCAGTAATACTTGGTCACAGACATCCGCATTCACTTTGAAAAACTATTTTTGAAGCTGTTGAAACATCGTACACAGAAGCCAAACAAATTTATTAAATGCATATATACAACTCTATTTCACTCTACATTTTTACCTAGAGATTTCCTATCTCCTTCTATATATGGTCAGGTTAGCAGGTTTGGTCTCTGTTCCCAGAGAGGGCCACACTGAAATCTATCCTCTGTCTGTCTGTCTCTCTCTCTCTCTCAAAAGAATCTATCTAATTTAGGAAATCATTAAATTTGTTAACTAATTCAGGAATTGACAAACCCCACCAAAGTAGTTGTTAGATGCACTTCCTCAAAGCAACTGGTTCACCATGTTGTTGTTGTTGTTGTTGCGTACAAGAGAGTCAGAACCGACTCAATCTGACCCTTCAACAAGTTTTCAGAGGCAGTTAATCATATGGGAGGAGACTGCCCATCCTTCTCCTCTGTAGCTGCTGGTGGCCTCAAACCATGTGCCTTCAGGATTGCAACACAGCTTCTTGCCACTAGGCCACCAGAGCTCCCTGGTTCACCTTCCATCAGTTATAAAAGTAGGACCTGGATCTTTAATTATGAGATCAAACCAACTCCTTTACCCACTAGGCTACCAGAGCACCCCTATCAACTAATGAGAAGGGGAGAAAAGGCTAGCTCTCAAACACACAAAATTCTAATTAAGTTTTAAAATCTAATGAGAATACCACAACAAGATAAAGGTAAATAATCCAATAGAAAAATGGGCACAGGATATGAACAGGCACTTCATCAAAGATGACATTCAGATGGCTAACAAGCACATGGAGAAATGTTCAAAATCCCTAGCTCTAAGAGAGATGCAAATTAAAACAACTATGAGATATCATCTCACCCCAGTCAAAACAGCAAAATTTAACAGAACAGCAAGCAACAAATCCTGGCAAGGTTGCAGAGAAACTGGAACCCTTATTCACTGTTGGTGGGAGTGTAAAATGGTGCAACCCCTGTGGAAAGCGGTATGGAGCTTTCTCAAAAAGTTGCAAATAGAGATACCATTTGACCCAGCAATGCCACTACTGGGAATATACCCCGAAGAGACCATAACTGACATCCAAGAAGATATATACACACCCATGTTTACTGCAGCTTTGTTTACAACAGCAAGGAGTTGGAAACAACCTAAGTGCCCATCAACAAATGAATGGATAGAGAAGCTGTGGTATATTCACATAATGGAATACTATGCTACATTGAAAAACAAGGAACTCATGCAATATTATTCAAAATGGTTGACTCTGGAGAACATTATGCTGAGTGAAATATCCCAGTCACAAAAGGACAAATATTGCATGCTGCCACTGTTGTAGAACGGTACTGACCTTGGGCTTGGGAGAGACTGAGTAAGATGGGTTCAATAATGTATACTGCACTGAAACAGAGGAGGCAGAAAACTTTAAAAGAGATATGTGATTAGATATTTCTGTCATGACAGGAGTCTAGAGTGATGGCTACATGGCGGAGTGGACCTGGGGGATGGTTTGTAAAACAATGAAAAAATTTTTCTTTTACTTTTCCAAGAGGGTAGTGTTCGGGGTGGGGGGGAGGCTTGGGAGGGGAGAAATGTGCAACAATGAATGAATGGAAATCCAAAGCCTGTAAATTTTTACTGAAATTAATAATAAATTTAAATTTTTTAAAAAATTTAATGAGAAATGTCATTGTGTACATCTTCTTCAACTGGTTGCAGGGTAGACAACAAGGAGAGTGCATGGAGATGTGAATGAATACATTTACCAGAGAGGCTTCATGAGCACCAAGCCAGGTTCCAGACCCTCTCCAGACCTTCACGCACACAAGCACTATTTTCCATGGGCTATCTCCTCTTTAGAATTGTTCCAAAGAAACATATTCAAAAATCGTGAAAGAAATGTGACTTGGATTGAGTAAAAGATTGTCCTGAAAACATTGTTGAACCTTAAATCTAAACTATTCCTGAGTCATCTTCAAACCAAACAGTTTCAGTTGAATGAGGAAAAAAATGTTTGCCTGGTGCACTACAGTCTTTCTTTAAAATTGTTTTATTAATTCTTTTTTGGGGGTAAAGATTTACAAATCATAGTGATTTTTCAATAGTGGTTTGATTCCACTCAACACATTTTAATCAGTGATACAACACTTTTTTTAAAGTCGATATTTACATTAGGCTAAGAATTGCACCCTTGGCATCTTTCTAGCTTTTATGATGATTTACTGTAGTAGATCTCAACCTAAAAATTGTTCACGGAGATAGTACAGTTTGTCAACATCTTTTGGAGGAGTGGCTGAGGGTGACAATGTTGCAGTCAGCTGCTGGAAGGCATCACTAGATGGCCAATTTGTCCCACCCATCAGGTCCCCCAGGACAGTGGTGATAAACATTCAGCCTCTCTTTAGCTTTGACTAAGCTAGATGCTTTAAACCCAAAACCCACATTAACGGAGACTTCCTGTGTAATTCGTTAAAGAGCTGTCATAGTCAAAGTCTGACTAAAAAAACCAAAAGAATAAAAAACCCAAGTAGAATTCCTCATGGACAACTCCTTCAACTAATTATCCAACCTCTCATTGCCCTCAAGACAGAATTGACTTCTAGCTGATCCTCAAGTGGGTTTTCACTTACCCACTAGGCCACCAGAGCACTCCTCTCGACTAATGAGAAGGGGAGAAAAGGCTAGCTTCAGATCTGTTCATGGGACAACACATGGAGCCACCAGTCATACAATTTCTGCTTAAGCATATTTAACAAAGCACAAAGGGAAAAAGCTCTACCAAAAAATAAAAAGGTTCTTCCTATCTTTTTTTCCACAAACAACACATTTACTAAAACTTCAGCCCTGGTAATCTACTTCCTTGAAGCCTTGAACACACATGGGGTTCTAATCAACTCAGACAGACTCATCAACTAACAACAACTTAGATAATAAGGAATTCATTGCGTTCTGAACTTTACTTCTCTTGCATTCATTCTGTGAAAAAGACTCCAGGAAAAGGAATGAAGATAAAAAGAGAGGGACTTTCAAGGCAGGTATGGGAACACAGTAGCAAAGACTGACACTAGATCCATCATTCTTTAAAGAGTTAGTTCTTAAGGGCACTCCAGTGGCCTAGTGGCAAAAAGCTGAGCTGCAATCTCAAAGATGTGTAGTTTGAATCCACCAGATGCTCCGCTGGAGAAGGATAGACAATCTCCTCCTGTGCCAGTCAGATCACAGTACACAAGAAGAAAAAGAAAAGAGTTGATGTTTAACCCCAGCCATGGGAGTCAGAGCCCAAGACACTAAAAAGTAAGGATGCAAACATTTCCCCCAGAAGAGAAGCGCGAACATGTAGCTCAGCTCCCACTTTTCCAAGTTACACACAAAAACGAAGGGGCTAAAAATGGACTAAAACCAGAACTGAGAGGCTCACCAAAGAAACTCGCCCCCTTCCATGCAAGAAGGAAAATGAAAGCACTCATTAAGCACATCTGCATTTAGAAATGTCTAAAGAATAGGCAGTTCTGTGACAAACACCCTCTTGAGATGGCAATTCCAGATACTTCTCAAGACATTCTAAAAAGAAAATGGAGCACATTATGGGGGTATTCCGGGAGAGTGGAGGGCGTGGGAAAGCCTTAGCATTTCAGGACTTTTCACAGTTATAAGTGTTTTCAAACAAAAATTAAGTTCCAGAGTTTTCTGAATATCACAAAGGTCTTCATCCAACGATGAGGCAATATCCTTTCAGCCCTGTGCACACAATGGACTCCCTCTTCCAGACCAACCTGAAAGAGGGTGACGACACATTCTAATCTGGACAATGCAGATGATATGATACGGACCCACACAGTAATTACAGAGGCGGCTTTCAATACTCCATCACAGGGTGTTTATATGGTGTTATATGCTGGATTCTAAATATAACTATAGTAATGGCACGTGGTTTTACAAATGCTGCTTAACAACAGAGCAGGCAAATTCAAAGCATCTGGGACTGAGCCAGGGAAAACAAAAATTCTAACCCTGCTGAGAAATAGCCAGTAAAGTCCCAACCAATGGCCTCAGTTTTCCTCTGTAAAAAATGGGAATTCTGTATTTGCCTCCTGCCTCTCCCAAACAAGTGACTATCATTTTGTTCAGAGAAGTGTTGGAGATCCCCAGAGAGCTTAGGGAGTGAGTGTCTGTCACCGTGGTTTAAAGCTATACATTACATGAATTGCTTTACAAATCTTTTTTATCAAGTTCTTCCTGTCTTCAGTTCCTCCTCTCTGGAAGATCAGAAGAGAAAAGTGAAGCTAACTTTTAAAGATGACATGTGTTGACTGACCTCCTCTCTGCCCCTCACTAAACAATTCAAGGTGCCCCATCTTCTCCCAAGATCAAAAGAAACCCCATAACTGGAAGTTTTCTAATAATTCTGTTAAGTACAAGATCAGGAGGCAGTTTCTATTTCTAATTAGAATGAAATGAACACTGGAAATCACAAAAACACACCCCAAAACCTACGACTCAAACAAAAATTACTACATGTGGCTGCAGAAAGAACCTTCTAAAGTAATGAGAAACATTAGTTAAGCAGGCAATATTAACATTTCTCTTCTAATGTTCTCTTCATTTGTAATTGTAAAGACTTTCAAAATGACTTTGTTGAAAGTTCCTTTCCATCATATTTCTATTAACACTGAGCCTCTAAGGCTAAAAAGCAACCAACAAAAAAACCAAAAAAACCCCTAAAAACAGTATGTTTAACATATTGGGAACTCTGGTGGCCTAGTGACAAGGAGCTGCACTGCAATCCCAAAGGCACACGGTTTGAATCCACCAGATGCTCAGCTGGAGAAGGAGGGACAATCTCCTCCTATACCAATCAGATCTGATTTGATGGTACACACACAAAAAAAATAATAATTAAATAAAATTTTTTAAAAAGAGAAAATATTAAGATTTCTACTTAATCCTCAGGTGTAAGGGCTAAAGATCTTCTCTATCTTGTCCTCTGACAGCATCCTATGTACACAGTCACTGTTTCTGAGCCCACATCTGGCATTTAAAAACTCAGTTTAAAAGGCAAATGACTTAAAATATAAACATGTGGCTTCTATTTCACAGGATTCCTAGAGGGAGGGAATGGTCTGGGCACAAACAAACTATTGTATTTAAAGAAGATTTTTTTTTTTTTAATCCAAGGCATACCAAGAAAAGCTAACTAAGCTTCTACTATATCCTGAAGAAAATAATAAAACCAAGAATTCCCTTCTTAATCTAATTAAATCTAGATCTCAATACAGCTTAGTTAACATGAAGGCTGTAAGAGTACAGCACTCAATTTCTGGAAAGTATAGTTCCAAATCTGTCCTCGGATTGGAGTAATGGTTGGCAAACCTTTTGTGTAAAGAACTGAATCATAAATATTTTCTGTTTTGTCAGCTCATATGGTCACTATTAAACCTATCCTGCCCGGCTTCTGTGACATGGACAGAGCTGTGGACAACACATCAACAAACGCACATGGCTGCATTCCAATACAAATCAAAGAATCGATACAATCAAAAGCCTTTCGATATTTTCTCCTCAATCATCTAAAACTGTCAAAGTGATTCTTCACTCACAATTCAAATCAAGCCAGGCAGTGGGCTGGATCCAGTCTCTGGGTGGTAATATGTCAGCCCACAAATTAGAGCCAGGATCCTTGGTGGCATAATTCACTAATATGTTGGGCTGCTAACCAAAAGGTAGGCAGTTCAAGTCCACCAACCTCTCTGTTCCATGGGAGAAGGATGGGCAGTCTCTTTTTTACAACCTCAGCAATCCACTAGAGGGTCACCAAGTGTCAAAAATCCATCTGCTTGGCAGCAATGGATTGGGTTTGGATTATGAGAGCCAAAGGTGCCTTGGTGGTACAAAGGGGTACAGCGCTTAGCTGTTAACTGAAAGGCTGCCAGTTGGAATCCACCTAGCAAGCAGCTTCTTGGAAGAAAGGCCTGGAAATCCACTCCCATAAAGATTACAATACAGAAAACCCTGTGGGGCAATGCTACTCTGTCACCTGAGGTCACTGTGCGCAGAAATCAACTCTATGATGCTAACAACAGGCAGAGCCACAGACAGATGGAGTAGCAGTCAAATCCTCATAGCCAATATCGTCATTTCTTTGAGGGAACTACTGTTGGTGGTGGTGGTGGTTGTTCCTGTTGTTGTTGCTGTTGTTGTTGTTATATGCCATCAAGTAGCTTGTGATTCACAGTAACCCTATGTACAACAGCCCTAACTGCTGCTCTATCCTGTGCCAACCCCATTGTTTCTGACACATCTATTCCCATTACTCTAGTCACTGACTCAATCCATCTCATCGAGGGTTTTCCTCTCTTGTGCTCTCCCTCCAACATGCCAAACATGATATCCCTTTGCAAGGACAGGTCCCTCCTTGAAACATGCCCAAAGTTTGTCAGACGAAGCTTCAGAATCCTTGCCTCCAAGGAGCAGCCTGGTTTCACCCTCTGTAGGATGAACCTGTTTGTTCTCCTAGCAGTCCATGGTATATTCAACACTCTTCTCCAGCACCACAACTCAAAGGCTTCAATTCTCTTTCTGTCATCCCTACTCATTGTCCAGCTCTCTGACACATAGCACGCAATTGCAAAGACGATGGCCTGGATCAGGAGCACCTTAGTCTCCAGACTGGTATTGTTGCTCTTCAGTACTCTAGAGAGGTCCCTCAGAGCAGACTTTCCCAATGCAATTTGTCTCTTGATTTCCTGATTGCTGGTACCAAGAGTGTTGATTGTGGAACCAAGCAAACTAAAACTGTTAACAATCTCGGTCTCTTCACCATTCCTAATGATGTTACCTATTGGCCCCAATGGTGAGAATCTATGTTTTCTTGATGTTGAGCTTCAATCCATATTGGAGGCTGCAGTCCTTGACATTCTGCACCAAGTGCTTCAGGTCCTCCTCAGTCTCAGCAAACAGGGTTGTGTCTCAGCAAACAGGGTTGTGTCTCAGCAAACAGGGTTGTGTCAGCTGCAATGCAGGTTGTTGGTTAATCTTCCTCCAATCCTGATGCCACATTCCTCCTCACAGAGCCCAGCGTCCCAAAGAAATGTGAAGAGTGGCCAACATGCCAGTCAAGTCATGGCAGAGATGGAGTGAAGAAGCTAGATTAGATCTCTAGGAAGGCTTATTGAGAAGGTAAAGCAGCATCAAAGAAAAAGGTCCTCTTGAATTCATTTCCCAGGGATCACAGAGATGTCATAGGAACTCAGCAGTGATGTATAAGAATCCCAGTACCTGCCTTCGCACTGTGCAAAATCCGTTGTGATCTGCCAGTCGCTACACTGCTTCTGAAGGTTCTGGCTCAGCTGTGAGAAGCCTCCAAATGCCTGAGTCTTTCACGCCTTCGCTGCTCTGGTCTTTTCTTTCACAGCTTACATAACCACCTTTACTTGTTCATTCCAAACTGAGAACTCCAAAGAACTTGCATCAGTACAGCTAAAGAACAGTGGAAAATATCAAAAATTGTTTCAAACAGAAGTGATGATCAATTAAAGTTCTCAAATATCTGTAATACTGCATAATTTTCCCACTGCTAGTCCCTTCCCTCCATAATTTTTTTCTTTCTTTATTCCACCTTTTTTGGGTATCAATTCTCTTTGTTTTTCCTTGTGGCTTTTTTTTTTTCTGACCTCCACCACAAATGAGAATAATTTCAAACTGAAATGCATTTTTGAGGACTAAAACATAAATTCATATGTACACATGACATCTGGTAACATATAATATACCTATTGTTTAAACATCATCTTGTATTTTAAAAGAAAAAAAAACACTGCAAATTAATGTGATCTCATTACAAAGTATTATTTACTGATTTTTTTAAATAAAACATTTTCCCCAGAGAAGATTATGTTCTCTACCACTCACTCAAGACTTAAAATTTCATACCAATGTTTCTCAGAAATTCTGCCATGTGATTTTTTTATGAAGTTTGTCCTATTAACTATTTTGGTTTACACACTTCCTCAAAAACATACAGTTTTATACTTATGTGAAGAGGAAGTGGCATTCTTGTAAGTCATCTTTACAAGTTATTTCTTGATAGCATACATCAAAATAGCTGCAAACTCCTCAGAGTTTTTATAAGACTTATATATTTTCCCGGAGTTTTCTTCCACACATGAGTTTTTACATCCAAACAACAAAATAATTGATTTGCTAAAAATAAAATTAAAGGATACACACCTTCTACAGTTGTAGAAGGCAATCTACATTGTTTCAAACCTAAATGTAGAGATTCAGTGTTAAAACAGGAAGGGGGGGAAAGCCCAGAAACACTTTCAATCAATGCTTTTTAAATTTTCAGAGAATGAAGACCAGATTAAAGCCATCCATCTTTAAAATTTAAGATAATTAAATTATATTCTCATAGAGCTAACAAATGGAGAACCAGCCAATGAGATTCAAGAGCTATTTATTGCATGCCAACCAGAAGTCATCTACTGTACAAAGGTTTTTCTTACTTGATTGTTACAATCTCCTCACAAAGTATTATTATACCCATTTTACAGCTAAGGAAAGTTGTGTCACAGGAATACTGACACAGTTACTTAAGAACAGAGCTATGACTTTAACTCAGGACTCTTCCATTCAGTATACATCCTACTCCTGTGAAATACTTGTGGACATTATTCAATGAGACAACATTATATTTTAAAGCATTAATGGGAAAGATCTAGTGTGAAAAATCAATTTGTACAAACTTTGTAAGTAAACCATTATAAAACTTTTATTTTAAAAAAGAAGACAATAATACAGTATACTAGAGCCTTGATATAATTGCTAACAAGCATATCTCATCAAAAGACTTCTCCAAAAGTATAAAAAAAGGTAACTTATAGACTTGGAAAAAAATACTGGTTAATAACACATGACAAGGGACTCATCTTTAAAATTTATAGAAAACTCCAATGTATCAACAAGAAGAAAGACAACTGCATCACAATATGGGCAGAGGCCATGAATAGCCACTTCACCAAAGAAGGTATTCAGATGCCAACAAACACATGAAGAAATGCTCAAAGTCATTAGTTATCCTCCCTCACTGTCACGAAGTCAGAACTGAGTCATAGGTGACTTTCAGAGTATTTTCAGAGGCTGTAAATCGCACTGGAGGAGATTGCCTATTTTTCTCCCTGGGAGTAGCTAATTGGTTCCAACTGTCTGCCTTCATTAGGTATTGTTGGAGTTAGATGCCTCAAGTCAACCACAATTCACAGCAACCGTATGAACAGATCTGTACCCTGCCCCGTTCTGCCATCCTCATCATCTCTGATATACCTGAGCTATTGTTACAGTCATTGTGCCAATCCACCTTGTTGAGGGTCTTCCTCTCTTTTTCTGTCCCTGCACCTTTCTAATCATGATATCCTTCCAAGCACTGGCCACTCCTAGACTGTCCCAAAGTATGGAGACTAAGTTTTATTATCCTTACCTCTAAGGAGCATCCTGGCTGCACTTTCTCTAAGACATATTAATTTGGTGTTTTGTCAGTCCATGGGATACTCAGTACTCTTCTCCAGCACCACAACTCAGGGGCTTAGATTCTTCTTCTGTCATTATTAGTCACTGTCCAACTTTCAGATGCATAACAAGTAACTGATAAAACCACGAACTGGAAATCATTAGCTATTGTTATGTGTCATAGAGTCGGAACCAACTTATAGCTGACTCTCCAGCGAGTTTCCATAAGTAGTAAATTGCATGAAAGATGACTGCCCATTTTTCTCCCATGGAGCAGTGGTGGATTCAAATTGTGCAGCTCTGGGTTGGCAATGTAGCTCCTCACCACTCGGTCACCTTAACCTCTAACCCTAACTATGCACTACTGCTGTTGTATGCTGTTGAGTCTAACACCTCATAGCTGACCCTCCAGTGGGTTTTCAGAGGCAGATAATCACACCGGAGGAGACTAGCCATCCTTCTCCTGCAGAGCAGCTGACAGATTCTAACCAGGTGTCTTTGGGATTGCAGCACAGCTTCTTACCAGTAGGCCACCAAACCTCCCTGGCCCTAAGTCTAACCATTAGCTACTGGAGAAATGTAAATCTTAAAGCAACAATGAGATACCATCTCGTCCAGGCAACAGTAACTATGTTCAATAAGAGAGCAAACAACAAATGCTGGAGAGGATGTAGATGAAAAGACTGGAACGCTCATAATCGCTAGTTAGCACTCAAAATGGAGCAACCACTATGGCCCTAGAGCTCCATTGAAGACCAACAGCAGAGGGTTTTCATGTTTAAGGAATAAGCTATGCTATGTCAGCAGTTGTTGAAACAATGGGCTTGGCCGTGAAGATGACCCAGGACTGGGTGGTGTTTTGTTTGGTTGCACATCGGGTCGCTATGAGTATGACCTGACACAAAAAGGGCACCTAGCAACAATAACAAAGAAGAAACTTTGAAATCATTGAAGAAAACAACTAAAACCTACTTCCTGTTTAGGTAACAAGAGAGGCAAAAGAAACAGGGCCAGCAAATTTGAGATTTTAATGAGTGCCTAGAATTTTGTAGCTGCTTGCCAGCTTTACAAAGCATACAGCTCAAACAGAAACATGATTTTAAAAAGTTAATGTGTCAAAGTATTTTCAAACTTCTATAATGTTTGAATTCTCCTCAAATTATTTTGACAAGCAAAATCCAGGTCTTCCTAAAAAAGCACATGAGATGTGATTCCGAGGCAAATGCTCAAACATCTGACTTGAGTTATAAGGGTCATTTCAACAAGGCCAAAGATGTGTGGGCCTCACAACTAATTCAAAAAGTATCTCTCTTTGGGAGAAGGAGACTAGCAGAACCATGTGCATTTGGGACAAACAATAAAAAAGGATTGTAACTCTACTGAAGACATTCTATCAAATGAGTAAATTTAGTTTAAGAGGAGCACAAAAGAAGTCAAGATCAGTCTTTAAAAAAAAAAAAGGAAGAGAGGGAGAAATTGGTTCCAGAAAGTGTGAGTCACTTAAATATTTAGGTGCCCTGAGCTATTGCTGTTTTGCGGTTTTGTTTCTTGTTTTGTAAGATAAGGACGCTCATTTTAAAACATAACCACAATATAATAAAGGAATTTAGCAAAGTTGCAAGGTCCAAGGTCAACAAACAAAAATCAGTCAAGTTTCTATAAGAAATAAAAAATGTGCAACAATTTCCCTTACAATAGCACCAAAAAGAATAAAATACCAAGAGAAAACTCTGAACCAGTGACATGAAGGACTTACACAATGGAGTGTAACACTTAAGAAACTCTATCTTAGACTCAAGCTTGGAAGATAGGAATCCAAGAGTCATGTGACCCTGAACAAATTACTTCAAGTTCTCATTTTCTTCATCTGTAAAATGGTGTAGTAATAGTCACTCTTTCATAAAGCTGTTGTTAGGACTATTACGGAAGGCATGATTATTCTTTTGTTTCATTCCCAAAGTTCTATCTGGTTCCTGACATTTTTTGTACCTATTCTGACCTGTGCCAAACCTATACTTGGACCAGGAGGCAGCCATCAGAACAAAGCAGGAAACACTCAGGTTCAAAATTGGGAAGGGTGTGCACCAGGGCTGTATCCTGTCTCCGTACATTTTCACTCTTTAGGCAGAACAGATTATCTGGGAGGCTGGGCTCTTTGAGGAGAACTGTGTCAGGATTGGAGGAAGAATCATCAAAAATCTGCATTATGCAGATGACACAACCCTGGTTGCTGAAACTGAGGAGGACCTGAAGTGCTTCCTGTGGAAGGTCAGGGACTGCAGTCTTCAGTATGGATTGAGGTTCAATATCAAGAAAAAAAAGATTCTCACCACTGGGCCAATTGGCAGCATCATAACAGATGGTGAAAAGATTGAGATTGTTTACAGTTTTGGTTTGCTTGGCTCCACAGTCAACACTCTTGGCACCAGCAGTCAGTAAACAAAGATCTACTGTGATGGGAAAGTCTGCGTTAGAGACCTCTGTAAAGTACTGAAGTGTAATGATGTCAGTCTGGAGACTAAGGTGCACCTGATACATGCCATGGTCTTTGCAATCACTTGCTGTGCATCAGAGAGCTGGACAATGACTAGGGATGACAGAAGAAGAATTGATGCCTTTGAGCTGTGGTGATGGAGAAGAGTATTGAATATACCATGGACTGATAAGAAAATGAGCAGGTTTGTCCTGAAGAGGGTGAAGCCGGGCTGCTCCTTGAAGGCAAGGATTCTGAAGCTTCGTCTGACATACTTTGGACATGTTGCAAGGAGGGACAAGTCCTTGGAGAGGGACATCATGCTTGGGAGGGTGGAAGGACTGCACTAGAGAGGAAGACCCTTAGTGAAATGGATTGACTCAGTGACTGGAGTAATGGGGTGGGTGTGTCAGAAATGGTGAGACTGGCACAGGATAGAGCAGAGTTTAGGGTTGTTGTACGTAGGGTCACTATGAGTCGCAAGTGACTTGATGGCACATAACAACACAACAATTCTGACCTGTTAAAACTCTCAAAAGAAGAAAAATGAAAGCCCCATTAGAAATCGCTGCCACAGACTGGAGCTTATTAGGAACTCATTGATTGTTTGAACTGTTTTTAGGCTCCAGGGAGTCGATCACAACTGTTGGCAACCCTATCAACGAAAGAGCAAAACCTTGCCATTCCCTGCGCCCCCTCAACTCTCTCCTCCACCCTTAGGTCCACAGTCACTGTGTCCATTCATCTCATTGAGGTCTTCCTCCTTTTTTGCTGACTTTTCCCAGCGTGGTATCTTCTTGTTAAGGACTGGTGACCTTCTGACAACATGGTCAAAGTTTCATTTCCTTGCCTCTGAGGAGCACCCCAATTTGCATGTTTTCCAAGACAGATTTGTTTTTTCTTTTGATAGTGCACAGAACTTATTCAGGAGCTCTGGTGACTGAGTGGGTCAAGGAGTTGTGCTACTAACCTAAAGGCACACATTTTGAATCTACCAACTACTTTGCATCTATATATGTAGATACACATACACACACACACATATATATATATACATATACATATATATGAGATATATAGAGATAGACAGATCACCCAGAGGTATAGTTACATACAGATACGTCTTTTTTTTTTTTTAGTTACAGATACTTCTTATACATAACTAAACACCTAATGGAATTTTTTAAAGGATTAGGACCCTAAAGATTGCTTGCTGAGTATCTCAGTCAATCAGCAAAACAGTTCATGAAGTTATAATCTACATTAATCTGGTCTGGTGAGCATCATCTAGAGTCTAAAAAATAGCAAGCATCTAAGATACAACTATTGATCTCTACTCACCAGAGCAAAAGAGAAAGAAGGAACTCAAGAATCAAAGAAGAAACCAGTCTACAGGACAGATAGTCTACACAAAGCTGCATTTACCCTGAAATCAGAAGACCTGGATGGTGATCTGCTACCGTCACCTACCATTCTAATTAGAAGCCAATAAATAAATAATAGATTTACAAGCCCAGTTGAGAATGGAGGGCCCAGAGACTTATGCCCTGAGATACTGTTCAAACCTTAAACCAAAACTAACCCAACGTCACCTTGGAGCTCAGTAATAGATTGGCTCAAAAAATAATAAATATCATAAGTACTGTGTTTCTATAAAAATAAATATTCATCATATCATCTATAGGAGACTGACTTAGAAAAGACCTCTGGTAGCCTAGTCAATCTGGAGCTGTACTTACAAACCAAAGACAAGAAGGTCAAATCCACCAACTGGTCCTCTGGAGAAAGATGGGCAATCTCCTCTTGTGTGATTTACAGCCTCTGAACACCTGCTGGAAGTTCAGCATGGTTTAGTTCTGAGTCAAAGACACAAAACAAACGACAGGAGATCAAACAGTTAACAACTGCTTTTAACCAAAGGTGGGAATGTAAGGGGATGGGCAACTGGATTAATAAAAATGGACCAACCAGAATGGAAATTATGAGAATGATCACACATTGTGAAAAATATAACCAATGTCACTGAATAATTTGTATAAAAATTATTTAATGAGAACTTAAACTGCTCTGGAAACCTTCACTAAAAACAAAAGAAAATAGTATTTTTTTTAAAATCTTGCCATTTTCATAAAGGGAGTGAAAAGAAATACCTTTTTAAAATATGGCAAGCTCTGGTGGCCTAGTGGCAAGAAGCTGCACTGCAATCCCAGAGGTGCGCAGTTCGAATCCATCAGATGCTCTGCTGGAGAAGGAGGGACAATCTCTTCCTGTACCAGTCAGATCTGATTTGATGGTACATACACACACACACAAAAAAAAATATTTTTAAAAAGTAACATGAAAAAATAAATTTAAAAAAATATATGCATATCATAATAAAAAACTAGATTCATGAATCGGCCATTCAAACCTCTTGGGCTACAACTTTTTTATGAGTATAAAAACTGATAAAATTCTTGCTTTCTCCATCCTTTGATATCAGTCAGAAAACAAATAGGGTAATCAGAGGATTTGGGTTATTTATAAAATTAAAGGGGAAGGTGAATTGGTTTCTAAATCATTAAAGTAAGTTGACACTCTCCTCTGGAACCTGAAGTTAACTGTTGGATTTTTTTGACCTGCAGATCCAAATTAGATCTCATCCAAAAATACATGCCTCATAGTCAAGTTTGTAAGGAAGTATGAAAACCACTGTCTTCCTCTATTGTTGTTGTGCATGCCATCAACTTGGAACCAATCCATAGCTGACCCTCGGGACAGAGATGGAAGCTGAGGCAACATAAAGTCATCCAGCCCAAGAGACATCTGAGACCCATCGGAGCTAGCTGACCTGCCACTGTTTGTCTGATACACAACATATGCCACCTTTTTCTTATCTTATCCTTAGCAAACACTGATAACCAGCCCATCACACCTTTCCATCCACAGGTGCCAGAGTCCTAATCCTCCTAACAGATTGCTCCTGCGAGCCCTCCTGGGCCAGAACTGATGGTGACATGCAAGTCATTATCAACCTGAGCTTGCACAAGGTCATAAACCCACCTCTGACTTCCCTGCTCCAGTGTAGATTTGACTCAAAAGAAAATTACTAGTCTACTAGTCAAACTAGTTCAGCCTGAAGGAGCAAACGTGAAATCTACATTGTGTGACCATATGTCCGTGCTACCTGCGCCAGTCCTGATTCACACCTGTTGTCCTGGCTTAATAATTAAAAATGCCCACTTCACTCTCAAAAACATACTGGTTTGGATAAAACTGACAAGAATGTTCCTCTTTGGATTACATTGCTGAGTTTTAGATAATTCTTAAACATCTATAAACATTCATAAATCACTTGTGTCTTTGAGCACATTATCCTAAATACAAATAATCATGGGAAGACTCTCAAAAACCACCATTCCAGACAATGTTTCCTACAATGAACTCAATATTGAATTTTTTTCATGTATATGTGTGTGATGGGGGATGGGGGATGTGGAATCCCATAAATTAAAGAAGACAGAAAGCTATCAAATTATCAGGTCTCTGTAAGATTTGTCTACTTGAAAGTTACTTTATGTTATACCCATTTATACTGCTGCAATATGTTGTTATGTATCATCAAGTCAGAACCAACCCATAGCTGACCCTCCAGCAGGTGTTCAGAGGCAGTAAAATACACAGAAGGAGTCTTATTTCTGATACAAACAACTGGATCTTTTTTGAGCTTGTATTTACTTTCTCTCTAAAGGAAAAGAGGAAGTAAACGTTGACGTCTTAAAAAAACAAAAACAAAACCAAAAAAAATCTAATCAATCCAGGGTCAGACCTTCTGTGCCTGTGCTGAACTCTAACCAACCATTTATTTGAGAGACATAAATTCTGTTTATTTGGGGAAAGAATTGGTCTAGAGAAAATAACCCACTGTGACTAGGACAATCCCAAGGCACAGTGGCCCTCCCTCAGCCTTCCAAGACTGAAAACCTTCACTGGAAAAGCCCACCTACCTTTCTCCTGCAGAGCAGCTAGTGGATTCGAACCACTGGTCTTTATATCAGTGCAACAGGTAACACCCTACACCATCAGAGCCCCTTCTCTGGGACACAGCTATCAGTTATGTACCAAGAAGGTACTGATACCGTTAAGCGGAAAGTTTTAAAAATTTTATGTGACTTTGAAGACTAGTAGGAAATACAAAAAACATCAAGAGTAGTTATCTCTAACTAGTAAGATGTGTATAAAAGTCCAAAGGGGGAAGGGGAGGAGGCAGGGAGGCTGAGGGTGGAGAGGGAGGCAATCACAGGGTTGCAGAGTTTGGTGGGCGGAGAGAGAAGGTGAAGGAATTAGGTAAGATACAGTGGGGACCTGAAAAGTTGGTGTAATAGTGGCCGTAGATTAATGGAGAATAATTCTATAAAACACAATGAATGAGAATGAGCGTATAAAACACCATGTGAATGAAGGAATGTGTAAATCATAATGCATATGAATGAAATACACTGTATACAAATTTTGTGGCAAATCAATTGTTTGTTTGTTTGTCTGTTTGTTTTAAATCCACTAGCTGCTTTGAAGGAAATGGCAAAAAATAAGGCTCCAGGAATAGATGGTATACCAACTGATATATTTCAGTTAACAGATGCTGCCCTGGACATGCTCACCAAGTTGTGCCAAGAAATCTGGAGAACAACCACTTGGCCAACTGACTGGAAGAGATCGATATTTGTTCCTATCCCAAAGAAAGGTGACCCAGCAGAATGTGGAAACTACAGAACAATCTCACTGATTTCACATGCAAGCAAGATTTTACTGAAGATTATCCAAAAACTACTGGAACAGCACATCAACAGAGAACTACCAGAAGTCCAGGCTGGGTTTAGAAGGAGTCGTGGTACTAGAGATATTGTAGCTGATGTTAGATGGATCTTGGCTGAAAGCAGGGAATACCAGAGGAATGTCTATCTGTGTTTCATTGACTATGCAAAGGCATTTGACTGTGTAGATCATAACAAACTGCGGCTGACTCTGAGGCGAATGGGAATCCCAGAACACTTGATCATGCGAATGCGAAACCTATACTTGGACCAGGAGGCAGTCGTCAGAGCAGAGCAAGGGAACACTGCATGGTTCAAAATTGGGAAGGGCGTACGCCAGGGATGCATCCTATCTCCATACCTTTTCAACCTATATGCAGAACAGATTATCCGGGAGGCTGGGCTCTATGAGGAGAAATGTGGGGTCAAGATTGGTGGACGATTTATCAACAACCTGCGTTATGCGGATGACACAACCCTGCTTGCTGAAACTGAAGTGGACCTGAAGCGCCTGCTGCAGAGCATCAAGGACTGCAGCCTACAATATGGATTGAGTCTCAATGTCAAGAAGACAAAAATTCTCACCACTGGACCAATTGGCAGCATCAGGATGGATGGTGAAGAGATTGAGATTGTACACAGCTTTAGTTTGCTTGGCTCCATAGTCAACAGTCTTGGCACCAGCAGCCAGGAAATTAAAAGGCGCATTGCCATGGGAAAGTCTGCTGTTAGGGACCTCTCCAAAGTACTGAAGAGCAATGGTGTCTCTCTGGAGACTAAGGTGCGTCTGATACAGGCTATGGTCTTCGCAATCACTTGTTATACATCAGAGAGTTGGACAATGAACAAGGAGGCTAGAAGGAGAATTGATGCCTTTGAGCTGTGGTGCTGGAGAAGAGTGTTGAGAATACCATGGACTGCTAGGAAAACAAACAGATTTGTCCTGGAAAGGGTTAAACTGGGTGGCTCCTTGGAGGCAAGGATTCTGAGGCTCCGTCTAACATACTTTGGACATGTTGTGAGGAGAGACCGGTCCTTAGAGAGGGACATCATGCTTGGGAGGGTGGAGGGACGGCACAGGAGAGGAAGGCCCTCTATGAGGTGGATTGATTCAGTGACTGGGGTAATTGGGATGGGAGTGTCAGAGACAGTGTGATTGGCACAGGACAGAACGGAGTTTAGGGCTGTTGTACATAGGGTTGCTATGAGTCGCAAGCGACTCAGCGGCACATAACAACAACAACAACAACAGCTGCTTTGTAGGAGAAAACAGACAATCTCCTCCTATGCAATTTAAAGCCTCTGGAAACCTGCTGAGGGTCGGTCAGCTATGAGTTGATTCCCACTTGACACAATAAACTTGAGCTTCAGCCTCCCATTGTTGTCATTGTTTTAAACCACCTAAACTGTGAGAAAATAAATCTGTGCTTCTTAGAGAGAAGAGGGGGAAGAGGAATTATCTTAGCAGAAAAATTTCAGATGGTTTTGCCAATTTTTCTTGCTTACCTACCTTTACAATTATTCTATAAAATAATTTGTCACCAAAAAACTAACAACAAAAATCTAAACCTACCAAACTGCCAACATTATCATAGGGCAGAGTAGGAAGGTGGAGAGGTTGAGGAGAGAAGCCAGGTAAAAGCCAGACAGGAATGGAGGCTTCTGAGCAACTATTAACAGACAGAAATGGACTGGCCCCAAGTAGGAGGTCTAGAGAGGGTGCTGCTCACCTGTGGCTTCCCCTACATAAGAGCAGGTATCCACCAGCCTTATGGCCACACTGCCCTTTAAACTACCCTAAGTACTGGGTGACCCACCTTTGCAATCAAATTGCTGGGATAGTTCACCATGCTCTAACACTCACTGGGTGTGTGACCTTGAACAAGTCAATTAGTCTCTCCACTGTTTCCTCATCTATAAAATAGGAATCACGACACCTACCTCCCAGGGTAGCTCTGAAGATTAAGAGATGATTCAAAAGTCCATCATATAATTTAAAAAACAAATCAAAATCCATTGCTATTGAGATCATTCTGATCCAAAACAATCTTATAGTACAAAGTAGAAATGTCCAAAAGAAGGTTTCAAAGATATTAATAATTATAGAAGCAGATGACCATACCTTTCTTCCATGGAACAGCCAGTGGGTTCAAACCATTAACCTTTCTCTTAGCAGATGACTGCATAACCACTGCATCCCCAGGCCTCCCAGTACACAATAAGAGCACAATAAATGATAAATCATTATTAAATAATAATGATAAATAAGTCATTATTAGATCTTTTCCACAAAACACCAACCACAAACACACTCCCTAAATAGGAGGAGGTCCAAAATAATCACGAAAGGTTTCCAAAGAGTAGGGCCTTTCTTTTCTCATCTCAGCTGATGGCAGGATTGCAGAACGGTATTTAAGGACAGGGCTTTACAGAACCTAGTAAAATACAAAACGTGCCCCAGAGCCCAACACTGCGGAATGAAAGTTCTACTTTCAAAGTTACAGGGTTCCTTGTCTTTCGTTACTGCCAGCTGCCAGCTACTGCCATTGGCAAGGAGGTGGGTGACTCAATTGCTGAACTAGGACTTGGCATGAAGATATTAAACCAGAAGGTCTCCAGGCAGGAAGCTGCAAAAAAGGGCGACCTGCTGAAACATTTTGTCTTCTTCACAGAGCCATACAGTGGAGGGAATATGCTGCTGTCATTTGAAAATTCAGAAAAGTATAGTGAGCATTTCAAAAATCCACCAAGACTTAACATACCAGCTTCCTAACTTTGAAAAACTGTCTTGTCTTTTGTATTCAGTCCAGGACACAGATATGACCATACTTAAAATCACTCCAGTATTTTAATTATACATGACTGTCAACATTTGAGGTTCAAATCAAATTGCAGAGTTTCATTGTTATCTTGAGCCAAATGCATTACCTTTGTATAAAGCAAGATCCTTCTTCAACTTGATGTCACTTTACCAAAGATTTAAACAAACTTCTTAAATAACATCCACTATGAGGAAATAGGCTATGTGGTGAATTGCTTGGAATGATTTTTCAAGTCATTGGCTTTGACTTCCACCTCAAGACTGGGCTAATATTATTGGGTACCATAGAGTCGGAACCAAATCGTAGCTGAGACTCCTATAGATTTTCAGAGGCAGTAAACTCACAAGAGGTTGTCCATCTTTCTTTTGTACAGCAGCTGGTGGATTCAAACCACATGCCTTGCATGGCTGGATAGAACTACACAAATGTGACTTGTCTGGGGCCTACCTAGAGGACTAAGATAGTTTGCTAACAATGTAAATAAGGTCAATAGCACGTTTGGATGGGGACATGCAAATAAGGAGTGTACAGACCACTAATGTGGTGATTAGTCTGTTTTACCATCCTGCCAGGATTAAATGAAGCAGGTACAAAAGCAAAAAACCAGAATCTCACTATCATCAGAAATGAAACAGTGTGCTACTCATCTTCTGCACCAGAGATTGCTACTCGAAACTGAGCCATCACAGCCCAGACGACAGTTGTGTTACAGGAAGCAGTGATGTCAGCAACCAAAGTAGCAGAGAATCAGAGACTGCTCAGCTGCCTCACAGAGCCTAAGCTTAGTACCTTGGTTTAGGTTTACTGGCAGAGAGGGAGGAGACACACAATTGGCACACTAAAAGAATTTTGTAACACTTGCCTTAAAGATCAGAGTCCAAAGCTGTGAGTTTAAGGATCAGAGAAAGGCCTGTCTGAGAACACATCCAATAAGAAGCTATCCTGATTAAAGAATTGTATCCTGAGTGTTCACTACCTGAATTATGACCTGTGACTTCCCTACAACCCCCATTAACTGTCAGTATGGTCTATGAGTTCTATATAGCCATTGCAACAAATTAACAAACATGGTTGTAGAGTAGTAAGTAAGAGTAGAGTAAAAAGAACTATGGTTCAGGGCTAGAATTGAGATAACAAATGAGAATTCATGGCTGTCCAGTCAGAACTCATAGCTGACCCTCCAGAAGCTTTTCAGAGGCTGTAAATCACATAGGAAGAGAGTGCCTACCATTCTTCTAAGGAGCGGCAGTAATTCAAACCACCAATCTTTGAGTTAGCACTCCAGTAGCCACCAGATAGAATTGATAAGAGAAGGTGCAAAAGTATGGGTACAGGTCTGATCTCATAGGAAGTGGGGTTTTGTTTTTATAGTTTTAAAAATTTTTTATTTTAGGCCAAGGATGTCATTGAAGAGTATTTCAAATGCAAGAAATGAAACCAATAAAGAACTTGGCATATAAAATTTTTTTTTAGTTGTGATTTTAAAGAAAGTTTACAGAAAAGTTAGATTTTCATTCATTCATTGTTACACTAATCCCCTCTCCCCCGCATCCCCCTCCCCTAGTTCACTTTTTTTTTTAAATATTCATTCAATGACACACAATTATCTCTCTCCTCTCCGCCAGTCTTCTTTACAATGTACCTCTTATTCTGGGTTAATTTTTTTTTGTTCTCTGTTTTTCAGTGCTGTATAGTATTCCACTGCATGAATATAACAGTTTTTCTATCTATTCATTTGTTGATGGGCCCTTAGATTGCTTCCATCTCTTTGCTATCATGAATAACACAGCAACAAACATGTGTGTGCATTTATCTGTTTAGTGATTTTATATTCTTGATGGGGATATTCCCTTCGTTGTGAAGATAGATAAGGTCAGACAATGATGCTCTCATTCCCATTATACTGTTTTTCCATAAATATAACTACTTATTATATTCATTTCACAGGTAAGTTTGTTCTGTGCCCCACTGGGGACCAACTTTGCTTAGTTTGTCTGGAATTCTCCTGGGTTTAGCACTGAAAGTCCCTCATACTGGGAAACTCCGCAGTCCTGAAAAACCAGGGTTGTCACTCACCCTAAAGCTGCAAGAAAAATGTTGCATGTCCTGTGAATGAGGAGAACACAAGGGACACACAGCCTCAAATGCAGAAGTGCTAAATGCTAAGCTTGTTGGTCTGTGGCAATAGCTCCTGGTTCCTTTTCATAGTTAAAACCAAAAGCCACACTTGCCACTCTCTTCCCCCTTTCTTCTTCTCTCCCAAACAGTTAGGAAAAGACATTTTCCTCTCTCTGGCATGATTGAGAGGTCACTGCAAGATTGGCTGTTGAAGAGGTGCTTGCTATCACCCAACTGGCTCCTGTACCCAGCACCCACCTTCAGCAGAACAGGAATGTCCCTCTTTTTGGGCATGTCTAAAGACAACTTGTGATTCAGATTATCAGCAGTAAGAATGTGTCCTCAAGCTAAAAAAACAAACAAATGTGGGGCAAAACAAGAGCCCAGGCAAAAACCAAGATTCGTCATGTAAATAGGATGTTGAACAAATGAAACCCTAGGCCTCCCCTCTAAAAAAAATACCAATGTCATTGAGTTGAGTCCCACTCACAGTGACCTCACAGTTCTTTTGCAAATAGCTGAGAGGAGAGGTATGCGAACTCAAAGGCAGGGATTCCAAGTGGGCAGCTCCCCACCTTCTCTTCTAACAGACTTGATTCAAGCACAAGGTTTTGAAGCCTCCAATGAGGTTAAGAACAGATTTCTAAGAATTCAGAGTTTCAAACCAAAAAAGGTAAGGCTGTGAAAGGCAAGAAAGACCACACACTTCTGGCACCAAGAGCCACACTGAAGCTCTCCTTGCTCAGCACCCTCCTCTCTGCCCAATCGCCTTCTGCCTCTGCCCCAAGACAGACTGGCAATTGTCAGATGCTCTTGAATTTGAAGACTGGCTTAGCTTCTTTTTATGCAACAAGAGGTGGAATCAAATGAAGGTTTTAGAACTCTTTGTTTCCATCATAATATTGGTCGATGGGGACAGGGTGGAAAAGGCACCCTCAGAAACATTTTAAGAGAAATATCAATGAAAATCCTAAAGAACTTCTGACAAATCCAGAAGGAAAAAAATCCTTACTTTCTTAGAACAAGAAATACAGTTTTCAGCACTATTGATCTTGAGTTAGAAGAGGATGTCTTCTTGTAACTCTTAAAATACATCCAGTGCGAAGGCAGAGCTGTCTGGCACCCTCTAGCAGAAAGCACAGGAGTCAGAGAGGCAAAAGACAGGAGCTAATCCCAGATCTCCAGGCCAACAGCTGTGGTCCCTGGGGAAAGCACACTTCTCTACATGTGAAAAAGGAAGGACTTGAACTGGAAGGGTCTTCAGCATCCCTTACAAATCTAAAATCCTAAATTAAATTCTTTCTTTCACATAATAACAACAACATCTCTTAGAAGCATTTTTAAAATTTATTTTGCTTTTGGACTTTGAAGATTTGAAATGAACTGACAAGGAGGTAATCAGCAAAGATCACCATGCCAAGCCAACTAAAGCTGGAACATTATTTTTAAAAGCAAATGTCTAACAGTTGGCAAAGTGCGTGACCAAAAAGGTGGGGGAAATCCTAATATCAACTTACAAACACTTTTAAATGTTCTGGAACCAATGAGAACAAGTTAACTCATCAAAATGACCAGCTGCTCCTAAGGCTAAATTTAAAAACATAGATTTTTAAGTCGATTGACCTCCTTTCCCACAGCCTGTAAATACTTAAGGAAACCAAACCAAAAATATAAATGCGAAAGCGCAAGAGTAAACCATAGTAACACATCGTAGTAACTGACTGCTTTTAAGTTGAAGGATGTTCTGGCTAGATGCTAACAAGGGACAGCAGAGGAATCCATTCGAGAAGTTTCAGATGTTTGACACAGGGCTGGCACGTTTGATAGGTGTGTCAAAGTCTACCTAAGAGGACCCCAGAACAACGTTCATGTCACCAAACTGGGCAATGGGGATGGGCACTTTTTCCTTTTTTTCGTGGAAGGACCTGTGAAGAGTTGTGCCACACTGCCCGGTTGGGCGCCGGTGAGTGCACAAAGGTAAGATGTTTCCATTGCACAGACCTGGAGCCTCCCTGTGTTTGTCTCTTAGTGAGGAAAGCAACAAAGCTGATGGGGACACAGGCAGAAAAGAGCAGTCAGTCCACCAGCTGGAAACCCCACCGGACTTCACATCACCGGGAGAGACCCACTGGCCAGAGTCCAGGGCACCTCTCTCAGGGTCCCCATCGACACACGCACACGGCAGCCGCCTCGGGCAGCCAAAGAGGAAGTCAGGATGTCATGTCAAATGGAGAAAGGCAGCTCGAGCACACGAGACATGCAGGCTGGCCAAGCCTCCGCGGGGCTCGGGGAGGGCTTCCAGGCTGCACATCCTCCTCTCTCCAGCTCCACGGTCCAGCTCCCAGAGGCGGGGACCTCGGTGGCCGGAGCTGCACCTCCAGCCTCCCTTCCCCCTCGGCCGATCCGCGTCCCACACACGCCCGCGCGCGGACCCGCACACCCGCGCCCCGGCGCGCCCCGCAGGGTCCCCCTTCCAGCGTCTGGCGCACCGCCGGTGCCCG